>NW_026267201.1:973827-975498 GCF_000697945.3 Frankliniella occidentalis
TTTTTTACTTTTCGAGATTCTTATTTCAATTAGAGGGCCACTGGGCCAAGGGTGGCCCCGCGGAGTCACCGCCCCCTGGCCGAGCGAGCGGTCGGACGGGACGGGACGCGGCCCACCTCGCCCGCCACCGGCCAGCAGCGGGTGAATAAAGGATGACTTGTCGACTTGCCTTGGCCCTTGCAGCGGCCCACACACTCACGCACCCGCCCTTACACACACAAGCGTGCGCCACGGCCAGAGTTACTGCCAATACTTCGACCCTGGCTGGGCTGGGCTGGGCTCTTTGCCGTAGGGAGCGCGGGATCTGATTTCTTCTCTGCCTTTCTTTTGATGAGCAGCGGGGCAGAGAAACCAATAAGGTGGGAGGACGCGTAAAACAAAAACAAAAAAAAAAACTCACACACAAAAGAAAAGAGCGAAAGAACTATTGTGTAACTGACGCCTGCTGTCAAAGGCGAGTCATGGCTGCGAGTGTCCCGCAGAGCCGTAGTCGCTCTCGTCAAAATTCGATCTTCTTTGTACCATTTCAGAAAGGTACCTACGCTATCACCTATATTTACTTTTAAAGTGTGAATATTGGTAAAGGTGAAAAAGATAATTTTAAAAAAAGTTTATGGAAATGAACGTGAGTACAATGAATGTATAATTTTTGTAAACTTGGGTTAGGCGGTGCACTTTTTGTGGGTGTCGTTAGAGTGCTAAAGTTTTCCAGTCAGTCCTGACAGCCTCCGAGGCCTGACACATTAGGAGACTCATAGGCTGGAGGGGGCGGCGCCCAGGGTATCCCGTAGGGTGTCGCACAGGGTGTCGGGGTGTTCCACAGAGTGTCATGCAAGTGCATGGTATCATGCAAGGTGTTCTGCAAGGTGTCATGCACGGTGTTCCGGTCAGGGTGTTCGGCAGGGTTCCCCGTGCAGTGTGTCCAGCAGGTTGTCCCGCAGGGTGCTCAGGGCTTGCCGCACGGACGCCGCGCCGCTGCCTTGGCCGGCAGCCCCGCAGTGAACGCCCTAATTAATAGTGCAATGCGCAAAAGCGCCCTCCTCCCCTCGGTGTGCCCCCCGTCCCTTTCCCCCCTTCCTTCCCCTGCCGTGTTTTGTTGGCATGATTAATCCACCAACTCGTGGAATATTTCCCTCCCCCACCCTGGCAGCGGCGCGGGCGAGCGGGCGGGCGCTAGGCAGGTGTAAGCAGGGGAGGTCAGTAGTGTGGGGAGAAACGGCAGGACTAGAGAGAGAGAGAGAGAGAGAGAGAGAGAGAGAGAGAGAGAGAGAGAGAGAGAGAGAGCCGTGCGTAACACGCATGTCGTGGCGTGGCGAGTATCGCGCAGCCGCTCCAAGGCCTCGGCGCGGACGGAGCCGAGTGAGGCCTGGCAGCGGGGCCCGCCCGCGCGCTGCACGCAATGACCAGGGCTCGACTCCACGCCGCGCCACGCCGCGCCACGCCGAGCTACGCCAAGCTACGCCAAGCTACGCCAAGCTACGCCAAGCTACGCCAAGCTACGCCAAGCTACGCCAAGCTACGCCAAGCTACGCCAAGCTACGTCACGCCATGGCGCCATGGCAGCCAGGTATGGGGAGCGCTGGCCTGGCGGCCCAGCAAGGCTCACGGCGGTTCGAGTTGACGGCAATCTACGGCGGTAAAACGTAAAAGCGCAGGGGAAAAGGGGGAGGG
>NW_026267201.1:975548-978238 GCF_000697945.3 Frankliniella occidentalis
CGAGAGAGTGCAGGCAGGGGTTGTTGGGGGCCTTCTGTCGGGGGTGCAGGGCGGCGGCGGCGGCGGTGGCGGTACGGCAAGCGTGAGCGTCGTGGAGGTCGGGAAGGGAGCTTTCCCTGCACTTCTCAGACTTCTTTGTAGTTTCTTTTGGTACAGCTTCGTCTTTGCCTTCTCTTTTCCCTCTTTCTCACCCTCTCAACCTCAACCCCGTTCGAGTAAATTACACTCCATAGCGCCAGATGAGAGTTCAATTTTAAAGCTTCATTTTTAACTGTACTTTTAAAATTTTAGCAGTTGTTAAGAGTGCAAACGCGATATGCATTTTACAAGCAAAACTAAAATTTGTTCAAAGTTAAAACTGCGGTTGCGTAAATTGCTAAACTAAGAAGTTATCAGTTTGGTACGGCAACTAGGAGTAGCGTCAGTTTTCTCTAACTGTGTAACTTTGTTATGTTTTTTATTTTTAAATCTTTTAGTTTAGTTCCTGTTAAAACTGGCATCTCGTTCATTTTGATCGCTCCGATCGCTCCCAGTGGTCCCACTACTACCTCTCTTCCCTGTGGCCGCACTGTCTCACTCTATGTGCTGCCGCCGAGTTTTAATGGCTCGGAGCAGATGATAAACTATAGACATTAGAGGTGTGTGTGTGTGTGAGGGAGAAAGAGAGTGTGAAAGAGAGGGAGAGGAGGGGAGTCTCACGCCGGTGCACCACCGCGCCGCGCCGACTGTCAGTTCGAGTCAGCGTGGTCTGGTCGGGTTGATGGATGGATTAGCATCGATTGAGTGCCCTGCCGCCCGAACGGCACGCCGCGCTCCAAGCCGAGCCACACTACTACGCTACGCCACGCCACCGCGGGCGGGTGCCTCTCGCGCTGCGGTAGGTATTCCGGCTCCCCCAGCCAATCTGGTGCACACTGCCCGGCTGCTCTGGGACCCACCCCGCCCCGGCCCGTTTGCGGTCGCCGCTGTGGCACCGAGGCGCGCCGGCTCCGGGTCCGGGTCCGCTGGTGCGCCGGGTTCGACCGCCACTCGGCCCGGCCCGGTCCTAAACCTCCCTACGTGCGCCGAGACCGCCGAAGGTGTCCCGGGGAGAGTGGCCGTCGCGCTTTACAGCAGCGCCGGTCCTGTGTAGTCTGCTGCTCCGTTTGGAAAAATAAATACAAAAAGGATGCAGCTGCTGCTTGGTGATCTTTGAAGGGGGTTCGAGGAAAAATGCAGAGTTGGAAGCGAAGAGGGCGGAAAAGAATTACGGGTATTGAAGCGGGCCCGGGCGGAAACGTCCCGGAGAGCACTGGAGTCTCATGTGTGTGCGCCCGCTCCGCTATGCCCCCTCCCCCCCCTCCCTTCTCTCTCTCCTCGAAGCGGTGTCTGCCAGGACGCCCTCGTGGGAGTCTAGGGGCGAGGCCGCGTCCTGCCACGCCCCGCCACGCCGCCGCCTGGGGTTCAACTGGGGAACCGCGGTAAATATTTCAGGTCGGGTACGAAACTGGAACACAGCTGCCAGTGCCGAGCCCGTGTAGCGAGGAATTCCCTGTCTGTAGTTCGCCTGACCGTAGGCCTCATGCGCCTGGAGGTCTCCCTTTGCCTCACCGTCTCCCGGACCGGGTGGCCGTTAGGGGTGTCGGGGTTTGTTTTCCGGACTGGGTAGAGAAAGCCCTGCGGGCCAGAAGGCTAACAAGGGAGGCGGGCCAGGTCAAACTGGGGTGTAGTCATCCTAATTGTCACTAAAGACCACGTAGTGTTTAAAATTCTAAACGATAGGGAGTAAAAAGTCTGGTCCACTTTGCAACGCCCTGGCAGTTTGAACTGTCGCGCTATCCGTACTACTGTTGCTCCTTTTCCTGTTGGCGCGTTGGCGGTGTAAGTAAACCCGTCCCATTCAGATTACGAGTCGGCGCTCCCCTGGCGCCCGGTGGCGTCCCTTCGCCAGTGCCTGGAGCCCCGCGCCGCCCCCAGCCCCGCCCCGCCCCGTCCGGCTCCGTCCCGCCGGTCGTTTGGGCTGCTGGTAAACGGTCCCCGGGCACATTGCATTACGAGGACGCCCACGAGGCTTCCTCCTCGGGGTCCCTTCGCTCCGTCTTTGTCTGCCTGTCTATTTCAACTTGTTACGGACCCGGGAGCGGAGCGGGGACGGGGGCGGAGGAGGGTGACGGGACGAGGCGCGAAAACGCGGCGAAAGGGTTGTGTTGAATCAGGGGAGTTTGGTCTTCGTCTGCTCCTCAGCGTCACGCCCCGCGCCCGCTCAGCAAAGTGGAGAAGATGCATTATGGAGGAGATGTCTGGAGTGGCTTGATCAATCTCTGCGAGGAGCCCTGGTCAGGGGGCGGGGCGGGGCAGAGAGGCGCGAGGGCCGCGGGCCGGAGAGCGAGAGGCGAGCCGGGCGGAAGCGAGCCCAAAACTTTGCATCGAGTCGAGTTCGTCAGCTCGTCCCCGTCCCGTCCCTTCCCCGGCCCGCAAGCTGTGCGCCACCGGGCCGGGGGCGGTGCTGACGCTGCTGCTGCGGGCGGCACGTGTCCAGGAGCGTGACGCCGAGTCACACTCTTCATCGCCGACCCTCTCTCACTCGGATACGTATACTCTTCGGCGGCGGCAGTGGTCATCGGCGGAGGGTGGGGGAGACAGAGGAGCTGATCGTTGCGCAAGAGGCCGGTTGCGTCGCGCTCTCGCCCCACACCGCCCCTCCCCCTCCC
>NW_026267201.1:979543-984328 GCF_000697945.3 Frankliniella occidentalis
CTCTTTCCCCCTCCCCCTCCCCTTCCCCTGCCGGACTATCGAGTTACTTGACTCGAGTCTGTCTTAATTTCCGCCTCGCCCGCCCACGGCGCGCCTCGAGGGCCGTGCGCGCGTGACTAGCGCGACACCTCCGATAAGAAGGTGGCACCCCTCCCTCTCCGCAGGACACCTCGGATAAGAAAGTTACTGCCCTGCAATAATAGGGCGACGCCCCGGACAGGAAAGTCACTCCGAAGGACCTCATCTGCAGAGGCGCATGCAGGGACACTATACCCGACACCCGACAATGGGGGCCGACCGCCCCCACCCTTACCTCCGATGTGAGCCTAGCGGTGTCTGTTGGTGTGCCTGTTGTTGGTGTGCCTGTTGTTGGTGTGCCTGTTGTTGGTGTGCCTGTTGTTGGTGTGCCTGTTGTTGGTGTGCCTGTTGTTGGTGTGTCTGTTGGTGTGCCTGTTGGTGTGTCTCCTCGCTTCCGGCGTGGAGCCCGCCTTGGTGTGACGTCGTGAACTCGTGAAGTGGAAGTGTTATAACAATCTCGTGCGCGGCGACGCGGACCTTTCCCTCCGCCGCCCCCTTCCCTCCGCCGCCCCCTTCCCTCCGTCGGCTCCTCTCTCTCTTTCTCCAAATCCCTTCTTTCACCCTCTGCCGCCCCCGCCGCACCCTTTCCTCTTTTATTTCGCAGCGCGCAGTTCCGTGAAACGTGGGGTGGTGGCGCGGGTGCGTCGGCCTGGAGGCGATCGGACGATGGCCACCGCCCACGAAACAACCCCCCTCCCCCATCCCCCCTTTCTAGCGAGGCGGGTGGACGGGGAGAAAAGGTGCGGAAGCTCACGGTCCGAAACATGCTGGAATGCATCCAGGTCACTACAGGTAAAAGAACAAACCAAGGCAACATTGCAAAACTATCAATTTCAATACCGTAACTCGAGTAAGTGGATGTTTTGCATTTGTTGATGTAGGGTCATTTTCGGGTGCAATTGAAGGGAAGTTTATCAAGTCGATTTTTAACCATTATAATGACCAGGCTTTGTTTCACTGTGCCGGTCCACCTGCCTATCAGCACAGCAGTCAGATAGAGGTCTGTGCATAACTCGACTGCTTAGGAGGAGTACGACGGGAAGTACGGTCTGCTCTGCATGCGTGCACAGGAGTTTCGGGGTTAAGCACCACTCCGGTTCAGACGGAGCTGGTGTCCCCCGACGACACTCCTTCTGCGCTGGCGAGACACGGCTGGCAGCCCCCGCGGGCCCGGCTGCGTCCTCGTCCAAGTTTTGGCCTCATTTGTCGCGGATTTGCACGCGGCGGACCAAACTCGCTGGATGTTTTTTTCTCGCCTGCTTTTGGTCCAGAGCTCGACTGCTCTGCGAGCGAAAGCTCATGTTTTGCCCGGCACTTCACTGTAAAAATACCCTAGGCAGTTACAGTTTGCCTACAGTCCGTACCGTATTTTCAGCGTACGGTCGTGCCGTAACAGTATGAACTGTACTTTCTTGTTTAGCTGCATTCGACTCGATTCGACTTCCCCATTTTTTTTTAAGTTACGACGGTCTGTTCTGTATGACACTGACCGTAATTTAAAAAATTGCGGTGCCGGACCAGGAAGCAAATTTACAGCGCAGACCAAAGGCCTTTGCCGTGTGTCTTTCTAACAGTGTTCCCAGCTTTCCCAGAGTAGAAGTACCTCCAGCGGCGTTCGCACCGGCGCGCAGGAGAAAAGAGTACCCGCCGGAAAGAGAAAGAAAAAATTAAAAATGGTGGCTTCTCTTTTTCTTTTTGTGCTTTGCCTGCTTTCCCTTTGCGCGCATCAAAATGTGCGGGGGGTTAAGGAAAAGGGGGAGGGGAGGGGGGACGGGGCTAAAGCAAAGTGGTTTTCTCCCTCTCATACATTTTTACCCGGGCTGCTGGCTGCTGAGGGGCCGGTCTTGTCCCGATGGATTCATCCTCCATGTTGATTTATTTCTTTTTCTCTTAGTGGGAAGCGGGGTTCCGTGCTTCGGCCGTACTGGGTAAAGGGAGATTTAGGCGCCTTAAGTGGTTGTGTGCCGGGTAAGACAGAAAGCAAAAATACTGAAGAGGGAGGGAGAAATAGTGGGTAAGCAGAGGCAAAGGGTGCTTATCAGCCCCAGGCAGTACCTAGTTGCATCTCATATCTTGTCAATTACACTGATACTAGAGATATTGAACCTGTTAGCAATTCTAAGTGTATCAAAGAAACTGGCTTATCTACAAATTTGAGTATCCGCGACTTTTTCTCAGCACTGCAGTACTTAAAGGTGGATTCAGAGCTTCCTTAAAGCGAGCGTGATTGTCACGCAAAGCGTGATTTTCACGCCCGGCGTGATGAAAGTCGATCCCTGATTGGCTTCGTGAAGCTTACGAAGCGTGAAAATCACGCCTGGCGTGAAAATGACGCTTGCGTTTCGTGAACTCTGAATCCACACTAATTCATCCTATTCGAATCTCGACACAGTTTCAAACGCTTGCAAGCATTTCAGTCGAACACGTCTGATGCCAATGCGGCAGTGTCGCAGCCGCCGCGAACACTTCGTTTCGTGAGTTTCTCACGCAATCTTGATTGAACGTCAACTTTATTTGTTTGTCTATCGATATCGTGTATGCGAGGAGGTCGAGGATCTGGCTCTTCTCCCTGAGGCAGCCTCACCACAGCCCCTTTTACCTGCGATATCGTGGGCGTTCATCCCTTAAGGGAACTTGTGATGTTTAGGGTGGTGGTGGTGGTGGTGGTGGTAGCGGTGGTGTAGATTCAAGGCCTGCTGCTGCTGCTTAAGCTGTTGGGGTTTAAGGTGCCTCGCGCTAAGAAACTCTCTTCTCCAGGCCGACGCTGATTACAAAAGTAGTAGGGGTGTGTATGTTGTGAGTTGAGTTTGTTGGTGTGTGAGAGAGGTAGGGGGAGGGGGGGGGGTCGAGGGGGTGGTTGAAGGTGTGTATGTTGGGTGCTCTTGTAGGGGTATAGGGATCTCTACAATAGCGCGTAACGTTATTATTTTATTAGTCTAGCTGTCATACTGCGAAACATTTTTTAACTCCAAAGCCAAGGCGGTTCAAGATTTAGAATTTAGCTCAAATTGACCAATTTTGTCAGGAATGCACATTTGAATCAGTCAAATTGGAAACACTGAAAACGGCGTAATAACGCATGTTATCCAATAGATGATAACGCGGTGCACATTTCAGTTTTTGTGGAATATTTTCTAAACGAGCTCTGAGATTTAATTTTCGAAAGCACCATCTGATTTCCCGCGAAATTTCCGATCAAACAAGCCTACACGTGATAGGGTTCTGAACAAAGGTTCTCGAAGAACACGTCTTAATCCGTTTTATTATTTGAACTCCGAACCCTATCACATGTAGGCTTGTTTGATCGGAAATTTCACGGGAAATCCGATGGTGCTTTCAAAAACTAAATCTCAGAGCTCGTGTAGAAAATATATCACAAAAACTGAAATGTGCACCGCGTTATCATCTTAGTGGATAACATGCGTTATTACGCCGTTTTCGGTGAACTTTCTTCATCTTTTCACATAGTCCAACGGGAGGGCCGGATTCAGTAATTACTTTAAAAACTGGTTAGAAAAGTTATTGTCTTTTGCATTGTTTTTGAAAGAACTAGCTAAAGCGCTGAAGGTGGACATTTCCAGAGAAGCAACCCAGAAGAGAACTAACAATAATGTAAAGGAAGTACATAGAAGGAGAGAGGCGGTCGGGGTATCGATCGGGTGGGTATGTCAGATAACGTGGGGACACAATACACTTAGTTATGCAGACTAGATCATACTGTTAATTTGTGTGACTTTACATTCCTTTACCTGTGAAAAGTGCGGAAAAGTGGCTCATTCTTTTAGATCCTATTCATTACAATAATTTTTGTGTGACTTTAGACTGACTGAGCTGAATAGAATGTGACATCATGACTTGACTTAAAAATGTGAGTCTTTATTATACATGTATCTGTGACGTCACACGAATTGAATAACAGCGATGTAGACGATTGATCCCCCTTTTGGTCTCGCCTTCTCTTCGAACAAGGGTGCCGGAGGCCGCCGGGAGCAGGGACCCGGCTGCCGACGAAGTGATTCGCGCACAAAGTAACTCGGCCCGGCCACCTGGCGGGGTGGGGTGGCGTCGCGTAGCGTAGCGTGTCGCTGGAACATCTGACGACGCCCGACGCGCCGCTCCGCGCTCAAAGCACCGGAAAGAAGGCACTGTCGCCACGGGGTGCTTGTAGCGGTAGAGGGAGAAGAGGGGAAGGGGTATGGGGAGCGTCAACGCGAAGCAGCTCGCGCCACAATTCATTTGTGCGTTACATATTTTCTTTGCCGTTGCTATGCTGTTTGGTCTGGCAGGGGTTTGTTCCGGACAAAACCGAACGCGCAGAGCTGACGTCGCTTCGACTTTATTTCCCGATGATTCCACCTCCAGTGTATTTTGTGTTTTGTTTTGTCTGCCTTGTCCCGAGCGGGCGCGTGGGTCAGGCCTTGGCATCCCCCCGCACGACGGGCCGGCTGCGAGGCGTCTACCAGGGGCCTCTGCGGTGCTGTGTGGTTGTGGGAGTCTCTCCGAGAAGATGAAGAAATCTCCCGCATTCTATCTCTCTTATTCTTTTCCGAGGAGCGCCTCGTCCCAGGTCGCCTGTCGCTCTGTCCGACTGTCGTCGTGACCTTTCTGGTGAGCAGGGCGGACGGGCCGGTGGTAGAGGTGCTCGGCCGGCCTCGGCCCCCGGCGCGCGCCTGGACATCCCCCTCTCCCTCCCGGACCTGCCCTCCC
>NW_026267201.1:985260-986595 GCF_000697945.3 Frankliniella occidentalis
TCCCCAGTCAGCACTCGCTAGTTCTCGTCGCTGCGATTTCATTACCGCCGTCATTATCATCAAAGAAGGATTGGATTGGATCTGGCGGGAGCCCGCCACGCCCCGCCACGCCCCGCCACGCCCCGCCACGCCCCGCCACGGCCCGGCACGCCAGTTCTCTGGGCGGATGTTATCGGCTGGGCGCCAACTAACGGCTGTATTATTCCGTCGCGATCATGTCGCGGCTATTGTTGGTGGATCAGGACGAGTTAGCTCGGTTAGTGCGTGTGGGTGAGGAGGGACGGGGCAACCCAGCCCAGCGGCAATAAGTGAAGCTGTCGCGCTCGGCTTCTCTCTCTTTCTCTTGCTCTCTCTCTCTCTCTCTCTCTTGCTCTCTCTCTTTTCCTCTCTCTCTCCCCCTCTCCCCCTCCCTCTTTCTCCCCCTCCCCCTCTCCCTCTCTCGTCTCTCTCCCCCTTTCGTTGTGACGGGGGTCTGAGAGGCTGGGAGGCTGCTGTCTGATGCGTGGGCCTGTTCGGTTGATTCCATTTCATCAGGCCTCTTCCTACTCCGCCGGAGATGGCTTTGCGCGCAACGCAGCAGGGGCAGCAGGGGTCACAGACAACAATACCACCCCCTGATACACCATCGGCGCGAGCTGTCTCCCAGCGTAATCAAAACGATGAAAGGGATGACAAACGCAGGAAAATAACAAGCTGTAGCAGCTATAGAGAATGCAGTTTTAATCCGCCCATAAAAACGTTGTGTGTAACATACAGTCTCGCAGTTAAAAAAACTGAAAACTCCTACCTCAAGACCGAAGTCTTTTACAGTTAAAACTAAAACTAAATAGTTCTTGAATTAGAACTGCACAATAGAGCACTTCGGTAACGCTAAAATGCAGAAGAACGCAGGGAACAAGGAAACGGTAGTCACAATGTTAAAGCACAGCGCGATTTCCGTGTTCTTCGTCCCTGCATCCTGCATTATTCGGCATTTCAGCTTTACGGGAATGCATCAGGCGTGAAATTGGGCGCGATGGCTGCTTTTAAACGGCGTTAAAAATTCACGGCTGCGATGGCTGGCTTCTGCTGTGCCGTTAAGAGGGCGCGGGCGGTTTGAATGAGTTAATGGCGGTCGTGTTGTTGACGGAAGGGAGGGGTTGGTGAACAACGGCAACCGCTTCGTTAAGCGGGCGGTGACTAGCTGGGCGTGGTGCGGTGAGGCGGGGCGTGGCGGGGCGTGGCGGGGCGGGGCGCGGAGAGTCGGGGCACAGCGCAACGGCGCCCTTTCGTGGCTCCAGGCGAGCGAGCGGGCTAATTTTATAGGACCAGAACTCTGAGCCCCAATCTTGCCAA
>NW_026267201.1:992050-1000683 GCF_000697945.3 Frankliniella occidentalis
CTCTCTCTCTCTCTCTCTCTCTCTCTCACTCTCTCTCACTCTCTCTCGCCGCCTCTGTGTGACAGAGCAGCGCGCCAGCGCTGTATGCCTCCATCCCTCGCTCCCGCCGTGTACTGACCGAAACGTCCACGTGTGTGTGTGTGTGTGCGTGTTGTTTGAGCGCCAGATTTTCAGACCTCCCCCCCATTCCCTCCGGCTCTGCTGCCGCCCTTGTCTCCCTCCCTTTTGTCATCTCTCATCACCAGCTCCGCAGCGCTCGGCAGCGGAGGCAGGCTCAAGCCCGGCCAGGCCAGCGGTGGTCTATTCCACCTCTCGCCTCACGGGAGATCCCTCCCTTCCTCCCCATCCCCGCTCGCCTCCCCTCGCAAGCCCCTCCAACTGTCCTCAGAGTGGGGTCAGGCCCCCTCCGGGGTCTCCTCTCCACTTAAGGCGCCGCCCGCCACGCCACGCCCCACTACGCCCCGCCACGCCACTCTCTTGTCTCTTCGCCCCGCTCTCGCCCCACGACGAGCCAGTTTTTCCGTCCCCTTGCCGCCCAGGAGGCTGGCAGGAGGTCGGTCCTGGCACGCCGCCGTGATTCAGCGGGATGGTGCTCAGAAGCCGGCCCCTGGACGCTTCAGCGCCCCCTCCCCCCCACTCTTCCTTTACCCTGTGCACAGCTCCGCTGCCACATCCAATGAATTTCATGTATGTTTCGTCCGAGAGATGTGGGCGCTCGGGGTGGTGCTGGCGCGGGGGGCCACATCACACTTTGACCCAATGTTTGTAATGCCGGTCGCCCATATATACCCCCCGTCTGCCGCCACTCCTCCCCTCACCACCTCTTTGAAGAGCCCCAGACCCACCCCGCCCCTCCTCTCCGCCCCTCGTTTCTCGACCTTTTTGCCGCTGACCTTTACCTCGTCTAGCGAGCCGAGCCACGCCGCCGTGTTGGCTTAGCAGACCTCGCGGTGGCCAACCACCTATTTCTCCGCCCCCCCCCCCTTCCCTCCCTCCCTCCCTCACGGGCCCCTTTCCTCTTGGCAGTCACGACGCCTGAGGCAGAGCAAGGGGGGCGTGTTTCGATCAAGAGTAGTGCCTTCTTGTCGCTGAGGTGGAGCGGGGGGAAGAGAGTGTGTGGTAGTCAGGGGCTCGACGGCGGCCGAAACCCGCCGCTGGCTGCCTCTGAATATGTGCAGCAGGCTGGCCAAAGCACCGTAATTCTTTCTGCGTCGTCGTGCATCATGCAGGCGTGCGAGTGGGCTGCCTATTCGCCCAATGCGTGGTTGGAGGGGCGGTAGGCAAACCCGCACATAATAAATCTGCAAAAAAAAAAAACAAAAAAAAAAACAGGAAGGAAAAACAAGACACGGCCACAGTTGCGCACAGTGTGTTTGTGTGGCCCGCACGAAATAATGAGACTGTTTAGCGATGTGGTCGCGCAGTCCCACATATTCATGCGCAGCCTGGGTGCGTCGCCCGCTGCCCGCGGGCAACGAGTGGCACAGCACCAGGCACGCGGCACGCACCGCACCGCCACGGTGCTCGTCTCTGTCGTGGACTGGACGTACACTCCACTGAATGGTGTTTGACCGTTAATCCTTTCGGCGGCAACACACGAATTAATCACTTTAACCAACAGCGCCAGAGTAACATGACGGGGCCATGGATGCAGTTGTTTATCCGGGGGCTCGCATGTATGCAGGAGAGGTGCCGTCGCGGACGTTGCTCCTCGCCGCGGTTCGGTCCGGTTTGGCCCGGTCCGCCCCGCGCGTCCCCCGCCATGCAGGCCATGCCGCAGCCTCGGTCTGCTGCCCGCCCGCGGCCCCACGGCACGGCCCGCGCGCGGTGGTGGTGGTGCCTTTGACGCTGCTTTGTTTATTAAATTCCCGAAATGAGCAAGAGTTTGCCACCCCGCCGCCCCGTCCTGCCCCGCCGCACCTCCTCGCCTCCCACACCCCACGCCATGCCATGCCACACTGCTTCCACTCGCGCCTCTGACCCTCTCCTACCTTCCAGTTGTTGTTGTCGGCCGTTTGCCGGCGTTTGCTTTAGTTGCCCCGGTCTCTTGTATTATTACACCTTCACTTATTCTTCGTTGCCGGCCTGCCCCCGCGGTGTGCTGCTCGCCCGCTCCCAGCTGGTGGCGCGCAGAGGTGGGGTGCCACCCCACCCCTGCGTCACACCGGCCTCAACCTGCCACCACACTCCGCCCTACTCGACCCCACCTCACCGCGCCACACACTGCCGTGTATGCCGCACGATCCTGCGTTACGGCTTTGCCCGTCGACGCCAAAGCGAGCTCATGCAGCAGCACAGCAGCGGTCGCGCTAAAAAAAAAGGAGGGAAAAAAATTAATTTTCGGCTCATATAGGGGCAAGCGCACAACGTACGACGTGAGCCCTCCCAGCACACAAACTGGGGGGCGGGCGGGGGCGGCTCCATTGCAGCGAGGTGGTGCTGTCTCGCACAGCTCGCTGTACCCTGTTCCAAGGCGGGGCGGGGCGGGGCGGGGCGAGCAGATTGGAGGCGCTGTGCGAGGTGCGACGGCAGAGGCGGGGGGCCGGAACATCTCTCGGGGAAACTTTTGACCCGACTTGGGCATCGCGCGCGCTCGCCAACTTGGCGTCGCCACCTTCCTCGCCGCAAGACGGCTCATATGCCAGGGCCACCAACACGGTTTCAACAGAAAACCAAAAACGAAATACCAAAGTGTAAACAATCCTCTTAATAGTATTGGTTATAATCAAATATTAATTGCCCCTATAGGGAGGGAGGGGGGTCACTGGAAAAACAAAGCCTTGCCTTGCTAGTGGTGTTAAACCTTAATGCCTTTGTAAAGGTACGAAAGTGTCCAAAGGCATTTAAATTTAGCACCCTTGGAAGGTTTTAATGCCTTTGTATAATTTTTAATGCCTCCGCAAATACATTAAAATCCTTTGAGTCATACCTTTGTGTTTCCAGTGTCTTTTTTAATAACTTCATTTGCTGCTTTGCAGGCGTTTCTGAACCTTGTGCTATTGACCCTGCCTGGAGGGCACACGCCGTGCCCTCGCGCCGCGCCCCGCCGACCCGACGCCCTGATTTGCTGCGGTGTTTCAATAAGGCCTCGGTCTGCGGGGCGGGGTGGGGCGGGGCAGGGCGAGCTGAGGCCTCCTCACACTGAGGTTCAGTCTCAGTCCCCGCTCGGCACCGCCCGCCCGCCCGGGGCTTACTGTCACTTTATGAAAAGCCCTCCCCTCGCCTCCACTGCTCACCCCACTCTCTCTCCCTCTCTGTCTCTGACCCCCCCCCCCCCCCCCCCCCCCCCCCCCCCCCCCCCCCTTCTCCCCCCCCCCCCCCCCCCAACCTCCCTGGTCGGTTCAAGGGGAACGCCTCCATCCCTACAAGTATTTTACAGCCCTCACCTGCCGCGTTGTGTTCGCCCCGCCACCGCGTGCGACGTGCTACTGCTGCTGCCGCCCCACCGCCCCCGCTGCGGTTTTGACCGCAGGCGCGCAGGGGGGGGGGGGGGGAGGAGGCGAGCTAGCTTTTGTGCACGACGGGGTGCGTGGAGAGGGGTGGCGGGCGGATACTCCCCCTCCCCGCCCCCCGTCCCGCCCCTTGACAGGGCCGGCTCCTTGTCACAACACGGCGCTGGCGATAAGGAATTATGCCGCCAAGCAGGCGAGCACAATGGCGCGGGTGCGCCGGTGGTGCCGGTGTTGGTGCAGGCGGAGGTGAGGCGCAGGCCTGCTCCGCGCTGACAGCGCCCCCGAGGCCCCTGCCCCCGCTGCCCCCCGCTGTCCACCACAGCTCCCCGCCGCCCCCCACAGCCCCCCGCAGAGCCCAGTAGAGTGAATCACAAAACATGGCCACTCGTCTAATACTCCGCCCGGGGCGGGGTGTTCTAGTCCGCCGGGGCTGCTTCTCGGTTCCACGGAGTCTTTCTCTCCGTCCACGACCTTGGCCTATACTACTACACTGTTGAATCAAGTGTGAGACCGTTATACTCGGTTATACTTTAGCCAATGTGGGACAGAGTGCCTCACCCTTCCAAATGCAGAGCACTTGTACCTCACATTAGCGCTTCACCTAATATGAAGGTCTCATTACCACTTAAATTCACACGATTCCCTAATTTGTATCACTATGAAATTAAGTTACCTCATCAAATCCGTAGATTTTGTTGTGGTAGTTAACAAAAGTCTCCTAAGCGACCACGCGGCTCGGCCCCCCTGCAAACGCTGCTACATCACCTGTGTCTGCTCTGGTGCAATGCGGCCAATTGCTGAAGGCCCGCTGCTGCACCACAGTGACGGCGGCCACGTCACCAGGGCCTGTAACGAGCTCCCGATAGCGCGCGTCATGCGAAATGGATCCTTTCTCAACTTCATTCTCTCTCTCTCTCTCTCTCTCTCTCTCTCTCTCTCTCTCTCTCTCTCTCTCTCTCCATTTCTCTGCCTCTCCTTTACCCTCTATCTCTCTCTTTTCCTTACCCTTTCCTTTGCCTTCGTCGCTCCCTTTTGTAGCCTCCGGCAACCGCGCCGGCACGCACGTACGGTAAACTAGGCCAGGTGAGCCACTCGCTTGGCGGGCCGGCCGCCCCCGGCCGAGGGCAGTCAGGAGTGCTGGGGGTGGCTGGCGCTGCGGGGGCGGCACGGGGGCGGCCGCGTCATGAAGCCCTCGGCCGTACAAGTGGGGCGCGGCAAGGCGCGGCGCGAAACGTCGACCAGCATCGATCATAAAATGGAGAGACACTTTTACGACATTATTTTCGGGGTTATCCCGCCGCTGCTCCGCACACGGGGAGGCGCGCTCGTTGTGGTGAAAGCGGTGGGGCGTCGTCGGGTGGAGGAAGGGGACACGAAGTAAAGGAAGACGTATGCTCTCGATCTCTACTTGCACCGACCTACCCCAACCTCGTGCAGCCTAGCCCACGCTGCCTCAACGGGAAAAATATTAGCTATAGTTAAACCATTGATTAAATATGTGTGTATAAATTACTAATTTCGTAGCTTCGTGGATAAAAATTGTGCTGTTTCGCAAAAAGTGAGCTCCTAAAAATATGTAACTGCATACATAGCGCGATAAGTTAGTTACACTGTATCGGTTTAGCTGAACAGCTATTCTTTTTTGTCCGCGCAACCTCCTGATACTCTCCACTCTCCTGCGCCACTGCTGGGCCCCACTTGACACCTCCGCCCCCGGGCCGCCCGGACGACACGGGAGTTGGCGTGGGTCGGCGCGCCTGCGGCCCGGCGCTACGCTCTGCCACGTCACGCACAATGGGGCGGAATAACGGTCTGGCCGGGAGAAATATCGAGATACGCGAGGCTCAGCCCCGGCCCGCCCCCGGCCCGCCCCCGGCACAACCCCTCCGCTCCGGCGAGCGTCGCACCAATCGGCGGACAGGCGGATCAGCTCATCCGGCCACTCGCCTCAATGGCTGCATGGAGCTGGCTGGTGAAGACGGCCACGCGTTCGAGGCGAGAAGGCGGCGAGATAGTGTCCTCTTGCGATCCATCTGTTGATGCGGCTTAATCGGGGAATGCCTTTGTGTATATATTTGTACTCATACTTTATTACCCACCCAGTACACTTAAGTCGGGCGCCAGTACATATCTTTTTACTTTAGCGAATATTTTTTGTTATCGGAAAAAACAGGCAATAGCACTGTTTGCCCAACTCGGCAGGCCTCTCTACCTCTCTGAAGTGGGGGGTGGGGGGAGGGGGGAGAGAGGCAGGGGTGCAAACCCACTTCATGAGCCTCTTCTCCAGCTCCAGCCTCCGCAGCCTCGCCAGTGGGGTCAGTCTGCTCTGCTTTCTGAGGAATCTGCCGGGATTTGCGAGTTTTACAAGAGCGTTTGCCCTCGCAGATGAGCTGAGCCCCGCCCCCACCCGGCCCCGCCCCTTAGCTCTCTCTCTCTCGGCCCCCACGGCCTCCTCGGCCTTCGCCCCCCAACCATTTGCTCCGGCTGTCTCAGTGCCTGCTCGGCGCTCTCTGGCCTCCGCAAGGCTCGTTTTTCCTATCTCGTGCGGCGGGGCGGGGAGGCTGTGCAGCCCTGCATCCCATTCCCACGACACCCCGTGCCAGTGGGACCGGACGCGACGCGAGGCCCCCTTCACCCTCACGTTTATCCGACGGCGTCAGCGGCGGTTGTGGTAGTCGTGGTGGCGGTGGTGGTGTGGGTAATGTAGGGGGCGGTGGTTGGTGGTGATGGTAGTGGTGCCTTCCAGCTGCAGCCGCACAACCTACCCTGCCCTGAACCCCCCCACCTCGCCGGACCCCTCTCCTCCCATCGCTTCATCCCCCTCGCGTCGAGCCTCGCGATGGTAAAGCCCATCCACATCTCCGACCCGACGCTCCAGTCTTTGCCGCGTGGCGCAACCCTGAGAGCACGCCCCCCCCCCCCCTCACTGTCCCACTACGCCCCGCCGCGCCCTCGACTCCGCTGCCATCAGTAGTTCTCGTCTCTTCAGATGGGAATGAATTTTGCATCAGGCTTGTCCCGTTCCACGCCCGTCACGTGAGTCGGCAGGCAACTGTGTTCGTGTATGTGTGTGTGTGAGAGAGAGAGAGAGAGAGAGAGAGATAGATCTCGCTGCCAGGTCAGGTACCCTAGCCGGCGAGGCGGGCCCACCCACAGAGATGTGTATACGTCGGCTTACTTCATCCGCGCCGGATAGGCAAACAGCCTCCTTCCCCCCTCCCCTCCGCGCCGCCTTGTGCGCCCGAGGGCGTTGGCGAGGAAAAGGCTTGAGCAGCCGCAGCGACCGCGAGTGCAACGTAAGGCCCTTTGTGTTGTGATCGCGAGCAGCGGTATGGCATGCCGAAGAACAAAAAAGCGACTCGCATTCTATGTGTCTCTGTCTGTGCTTGAAGAACACGCCACTATGGCCACCTTTAGAAAAGTACACAAGGGAAAGGACGACAACTCGGGGAAACACGTCGCGCGGCAGCGCCCCTGCCATGCGGTGGGTAGGCAACCAAGTGCACTCGGCGCGCAGACGTTGCCTACCTCTCAGGCTGACTGTACCTTCTGTGTCAGTGCAGCAAGGTGAGCCGTGCCTGTCCTTAACCTCAGCTGTCTGTGTGTGTTGCAGACGGCCCCGGGGCCCCCGGCCGCGCCCGCAGCGCCTCGGTCAAAGGGGTGTCCGAGGCGGCGCCTCGCCCTGGAGCGACCCTGGAGTCAACACACGGCCAGGACCCCGCTCACAAAGTCGTCCACGATCCCGAGGACCTATGCGTCGTCCCCTCCAGGCCCAGTGGTAAGTTGATGGCAACATTTCGTTAATCTGTTTTTCTTTTCTGTTTTTGTCGTTCGATTGGGTTCTACGGCATATGGAAGTGATTTGGACGTTGGTGCTTACTGAATTGGTTAAAAACGTTCGTAACAAAAAAAGAAAAATATTCTTCTCTGAAAAAAAAAAGTATTACAATATGGTGATTTTTTAGACTTCATTTCGTGCACGTGAATTGTCAAGTTTTTCATAGTTCTGGTATGCCGTCCCGCACGCGCATGTCCGCATCGTGTTGATGATGCGCGCGTGCACGAACAACGCAGACACGTGCACGTCGGACGGGCGTGCTTTGGCTGACAAAAGAGCCGCTCTCGATTGACATTCGAATGTGTGACGCGTCGTTTTCGCACTCGGCCCTGCCGCCGTGCGCGCGCTCTACCCTGAAAAAATGTGAAACGACTGTAATCTTTGTATAAAGTAGCTGTCACTCTCAACAGTGTGAAACTGAACGAGTTTCATCTCAAAGTTTAAGGTCGTATCCGCGCACGCCCTCTGAAACAAAAACTAACTCCGCTTTCATTGTTTGTTGACTTGAACTGCTATCTGAGAACCAAATTCTCGCGAGTCGACATTTATTCCTCTTTCCTGACCTCTTCTCGGTCTGTGCGAGTAGTAGCGTGGCGGTAACGGTGAAGGAGTAAAACCATCTTCCTCGGGCTATCGATCTGTGCGGTCATGTTGCTTTCGAGCCGCCTGTGCAGTGCAGCTTGCGTGACCCCCCGCTGGCTTGCGCTCCGCGCTCCCCGCCGTCTTGCAGACAGTAATGTGCATTTTTGCGGTTTTCTTCTGTTTGACAGCAAAGAGCCGCTACGAGCTATGCGTCGTACCCTGCCACCCCAACGGTGCGTATCTGCTGCATGCGCTCGTCTTCTTAATTTCCATTTTCTTTTGTTTTCTTCTATTAACTAACGCATTGTGCCGCAATTATGGTTTGTGCTTGCTTCTGTTAATAATGAAAAGCTCTGCAGTCTGAACGTGTATATAGTCTTTCAGGATTTCCCCCTACTCTGTATCCGCGTTGACGCGCCAGCTCCACCGTATGTTCTACACCTCAACCCTCCTCTGCTGCTCCCCAATCTGCCCAGCGCAGAAGGGCTGCTGAGCCGTGCAACGCGCCTGCCTGCCCCGGCCCCCGGCCCGGCTTGGCAGGGTGTGATTTCGTGACGGCAGAGTGTGGTTTGACCGCAAGCGGGTACGCCAGGTGCCCCGCTCAGCCCCCCCCCCCTTCCTCCGCCCGCTCTGCAGCTTTCAGCCGTGGCTGCCTGGACCATCCCCCATCCCGGCCCAGGGCTGGCGTTGACCCAGTGCTACCGCAGAGCGGCGCAGAGCCCTATAGACCCACACACCTATTTTTTCTCTCTGTCTCTCAC
>NW_026267201.1:1000733-1005550 GCF_000697945.3 Frankliniella occidentalis
CCCCCTCTCTCCCCCAATCTTGTTACCCGTACGCCTCTATCTCCCTCGCTGCCGGGCAGGGCAGCGGCTCTCGCTCGCTCTCTCGTCTACCGCTTTTACCTTGTTTGCCTCCTCCGGGCCCGGGCTAATATTAACTCACAATGTATCCCGTCCGCTTTACCCAGTTAATAACTTTCTTTGCGGCGGTGTGGTGTGGCCGCCGGCCGGGGGGCCAATCTCTGGCCGGGGGGCAGCCGGGGGCGGGGCGGACTCGCTGCAGGTGAGGTTGGGGCGCTTTGACGCGCCGAGTGTGTGGAACGAGCTCACATGATAACAAAGCCGCATCAGCGCTGGGCTGGGCTAGGAGGCTTTTCTCTGGCGCCTCCGCTACTACCGTTCTTTTTTTTTTCTCCCCCACGGCGTGTGAAGACAAATGAGATTAAAAGGTTAGGCGCTGGCCCGTGCGAGGAGAAAAGTATACGATTAAATTCTCTTTAGATTTATTTTTCACTGTTTGTTTCCGTAATTTATTTTGTTTATTTTCAAGCGGTCCTGGTTCAATAATACAGTAGTATTTACTGTCTCACTTGGTACCTGCTTGAGACGTTTCATCATCTTGGAACGCTTTAGCTCAATGCGGGCCAACTCTTGATTTCCCAGAACGCCTTCTGTTTTAGTTTGAACAGCCTGGTGGGCCCGGCCACGTTGCTTCACCGTGCAGCCCTGCGGCTGCGGCCGGGCCCTTCTCGTTTCACCCCGCTTGTGTTTTGGACGAATAGAATTGAATTTCGATGGAAGGCGCTGGAAGGGATTCCGACCTGTCGACGGCCGTTGCGCCTCGACTTGCCGTCGGCCGGCCGACCCTCGGCACCTTCGTGGCTGACCCCTCTCTGTCGGTCAGTCGAGGCACCACCCCCACCCTTTTGCTCCTCCATCTCCTTCCCACTTTTCCATCCTTTCCTTTGCGCCGGTCCCTGGAGTGCTCTCAGCATCCGCACTCCGCCTCGCAGACCAAAGCATCTGGAGAGGATTCTTTTATAGAGCCGAGGGAGAAAAGTGGCCTTGAAATTGTCTCGGCAGAGAAAGCTAAATCCTCTCTTGTCCTCAACTGTCCTGCGCCGCTGGTCGTGTCGCGGTGCTCGGCTCATAGCGGGACAAATCCAGGTGTCAAGTCGGGACCGTATAGTTTGGGACCTTACTTTCAACACTCGCAGTAAGAAATGCTTTTGTGCATTTTAAACATTTTCGATTTCAATTCATCATGTAAGTGTAAGTGAGGTGGTGGGAGAGCTTTGTGGCCCAAACCTTAACCTCTGAAAAATGTAACATTCGTTACTTGATCGTGGTACATAAATCAGGCTAGTGTAACCGGTTTTCTCCCCTCCTCCCCACGGCTGTTCAAAAATTTAGCAAGCCTGCCGTAGCCAGAATCTTAGTAAATGTTTTATTATGTCGTCTTTTAGGCGCTGTGTGCATGTGAGCTATATGTTTTGCATTCATTATTCGGTTGCATCTTGTTTGTTTTTTTGCATCTGATTGGTGTTCTGAACTTTACGAAGTTAAATTAATACATTCATAATATTTGCAATGGAAGGGTTTCTTTTTTTAAAAAATCAAAATGATTTAGGATATTATATAATAACCTGATCTATAGATCTTCCTGTCCAGACTTGTTAAAACCTATCTCTCGTTTTGCAGGCATGCTGCTGGATCAGGTGGGCGTCGACTTCATCGCCTTAGAAAACAGGTGAGAATCACAAATATAATATAAAATCCGAGTAATTTGTACACTAAAGTCTATTATTTGTGTTTCCCATTTGCAATACAACTATTTTTCGGTCGTTTTTCGTTTAGGCGCCTCTCGCTTTCATAGTTTGTAGTTAGTCTAACAGTTTTCGCTTCTCTACCGAGGCTAGTCCAGGGGAGTGGGACAGAGGAGGGGAGGGGTGAGTTGCCGCTGGTCACTTTGGCGCGCGTAACTTTGCTGTTCATCAACTGGCCCACTCGAACAAGCAACTACATGCGACAGGGTGGACCTCCGCCCCGACCCAACGGCCCAACGGCCCAACGGCCCAACGTCCTCTCTATACTCCCTACCTCGTCGAGTCCGTGGCAGTTCTCGGGGCACTCGGCACTGTTGGAAGAGCGGTATCACCACTGGTTTGCTACAAGACCAGCCTCCATTTTAAGCAAAAAAGTGAAGTTGCTGTAATTTGCAGTAAAATATTTTAATACGCCCATCCCTAAAAGCTATGGCGGCTCTGTCTGTGGGGTACCCTAGAAGTGAAAAATAATCGTTTTAGTCCTTTTAAAGTCAGATTGATATCGAATATTTAACAGAGCCACAACACTTTACCGCTAATTCTCTCTCGCAGCCAACTGGGCTTGGATGAAGTTATGGTCGCAGGTGCGGGGGCCCCTACTCTCCCCTTTACCCGCCTCGCGTATCGAACGATCCAACAGTATGAAATTCTTGCTGCCATGCCATGAGCGAAAGGGACTCTATTGGGCTTCGTCCTGCTTGTTTCACAGGGTGGCTGAACTGGAACGTCAGATGCGGATGGACTATGAAGTTTTGCCCCCCGTCGTTCAAGACCTTAAGCAAGAGGTTACGAGATTCCGTGCGAAACTTGAAAAGTCCGAACACCTCGGGTGGATGGGTAAGTTTGCGTCAGCGCCATCATCTTCATTGACAGGTCTCAGCCCAGGCAGTGCTGTAGCCGATTACGAGAAAACAGGGAGAACTAGAGGAAGCAAAAAATTAACAGTTTATTGTTTGTGCTTATGATTGCTGCAGCGTCGCAATTATAGTAAATTATAGAAAAAAAGGGTGATGCTATAGGAAAAATAATGCTGAAGCTAAAATTTTGATAAGGCTGGCCTAGTTTCTAGGTCCACCGCTTCGCTATGGCCAGTTACGCGCTCCTTTCGGTGTCTGCCGCAGTGCTCCTCCTAACTGCGCACCTCTGCAAGTGATGTCTCGATAGTGGAGAGTGCTTTGGGTGGAGTGCACGCGCTGCAGCAGGGGAGCGCCAGAGGAAGAGAGGAAAACGCACAGAATAATCAATAACCTTTTTTCTGACTCTTTGCGATGAAACGTCGTTTTCTCCCTCATTTCCCTCGTGTTTCCCTACCTTTTTTTCCCGTCTTGTTTTTAATCCAACCCGGTCCAGATGAGAGTCGCGCGCGAGTTTTCTTTTTCCGACGGTCCTTCCTCGTTTCCTGTTCCACTTCCTCTTCCATCTCCGTCGCCTTCTCTCTCTCTCTCTCTCTCTCTCTCTCTCTCTCTCTCTCTCTCTCTCTCTCTGGCCCTTTCCATTCTCCCCAAGCGGCTCATCTTGTGCAATGTGCCCCACGCCATCTCATTCACTTAAAAAGAAATTTCTTCCGATGGCACGGCAAGGCGCTGCCCTTGCACTGCGCAGTGCACCTCCTGTTCTGTGCACCCTTCACAACCCTATGCACCCTATGCTCTGCGTGTTCCACGTTGCACAGTCATAGTGTCAAATAACCGCCTGTAATCTCTGATCCTAAACCCGTCTGCTGAGGCCTCGTTACCTCATGTGTCGTCGAGTTTCTTCATCAAGGCGTTCCCCTCCCTATCCCCGGCAAAATACGCGACCTCGTCTAATCCTCGGTGTGCTGCCGTGTTAAAAACTGCGGGAATTGCGGTCTCCTGCGGACAGAATGATCATTTTATATTGACGGGTGCGGACTGTATTCGGCCTAACTTACATCGTGAGCTTGCAACGGTCATTATTCCGATTGTGTTGTTTCTTACGAACCACTTCTTTTCGTAACGTACTAAGAAGTTAATTCATTTGTTATACAAAGAAGTTGTTTGTAGTATAAAAAAAATTCGTTTGTAATATGGCTTTTTTGAATCCTTCGTACGTTACAAATCCGATTTTTCTCGGATTTTTCGTTTTACGATTACTGTTGTAAGAAAGTAGTGAGTGTGGGTGTAAGTTTTAACCGTGCAGGTTAAGCTTCTCCGTCGCTCCCACTTCGCTGTAGCTTGTTGTCCCAAGAAGAGCAAGGGGAAGTATGCGCTGGCGGGTGAAACTGAAATTGAGAACACCAAACAGGTTATATAGAGTATAAGAAAAGAGGGGTGGGTGGGGGGGAGGGAAAGGCGGAGGAAATACGAGGGAGAGAGCACGCATCAAACTACAAAGGAGCAAGTGAGTGGCGACAGAATGAAAATGTGTACGTCCCACGCCACCCAGACCAACAATGATGCTTCTTACGAGGAATCTCATGTGGGTGTCGTGTCCCCTGGAGGGGCGCGCGATGGGGCGCCGGTCATGATAGGTGGGCGTCGTACGTGATGCCCCCCCCCCCTCTCTCTCTCTCTCTCTCTCTCTCTCTCTCGTTCCCTCCCTCCCTCCCTCTTCTCCACCCCTTCCTTCCTCCCTCCCTCCCTCTCCTATCCTCACTTCTTAGTGGGTGGGTTTTGATTTTGATCAAGGTGGATAGTCTCCGCTTGACGACAGCGGGCGCTTGGGCGGCACAGCGCCCCGCAGGCAGATGCTATTCAAATGAAAACTCGTTACGCCGGCCTCTTTTTTTATGGTATTGGGTCAAGGGGGAATAAATCTGCATTCTTATAAGTCACTCGGCCGTCTTCTTGCACTCCCCACCTCATCCTCAACCCCTAGATTAAGGGGGCAGATGAGAGAGAGAAAGAGGGGAAGAGAGAGAGAGAGAGAGAGAGAGAGGTCTAGGTCGGCCGCAGATGCTTATTGATGACACGTTTTGGAGCAGGGCAATGAAAAATTTACTCTTGCGGCATGCCGAGCCGCGTCGATAAAAGTCCTTCTTTTTACGACTCTCTC
>NW_026267201.1:1005825-1010759 GCF_000697945.3 Frankliniella occidentalis
CGCTCCCCGCCGCGCCACCACGTCGCACCCCCACCGCCCCACCGCGCCCCGCCACGCCCCGCC
Organism: Frankliniella occidentalis; assembly: GCF_000697945.3. Taxonomy (NCBI): domain Eukaryota; kingdom Metazoa; phylum Arthropoda; class Insecta; order Thysanoptera; family Thripidae; genus Frankliniella; species Frankliniella occidentalis. The sequence continues at coordinate 1,005,889 of NW_026267201.1, forward strand.
GCTCGGCGTGGTTCTAACCTACTTAGCGGCGGAGGCGCGTCAAATGCAGGACTGTTGTTCGGCGGGGCTTAGCGCTGCACGGGGGAGCCGCCCCAGCGCGCCCCAGCGATAGAGGCTGACGCTCTGCTACGCTCTGCATGACCGCGGGCAGAGTGGCAGAGCGGCGGGTTGTCGCGCGGTGAGTGGGGCCTGGCGGGGCGTGGCGCGGCTTGGCGCGGAGCTGCTGAGGGGATTTGGCTCAGACCAGACGTGCTCTCTGCAGTTGGCCCTGCTGGAGGTCGCAGCAGAGCCACAGCGGAAGCAAGGTCGAGTCAAAAGGGTCGTTCGTTGCTGTGCGCGGGCGCGCGGAGCAGGCCCGACAGCGTCGAAGGGTGTAGGCCGACTTCAGAAAAGTATTTTCCGTCGGTTTTAGTTTTTCAACTTGACAACACGTTCTGCTCCGATTCATTTCCTCGCGCCCTGCTCGCCCCGTACACACCCCGTCTAATTGCAGTCTCAGGAGGTCACGGCTCGTCTCGCCCGGAATAGAGAGGCTAATTACCCGGAGGCGCCCCGGTGTGCCAAGTCTGTATTATCCCCCCGCGCGGCTGTGTATGCAGACAGCTGTCTCTGTGCCAATAGTGCGCTCCTCGCCTTGGCTGTAAACTTGGACTAAAATGAAAAGCGTGTGTGTGCGGCGCTCATAAACACACCGGAATGAGTTCGCTCTTTTCCTGGGCCAGCTCAGCTCGCATTGCTGGAGGCCTCCTCTTACACTCGCTGTGTTGTGTCGCTCGCTCTGAGTCGCTCACTCGTTCGCTCGCTCGCTCGTTCTCTCTCGTGAAGCGCCGCCTAACCCAGATAACGAATCAAAGGAAAGCCGCCTGGGCAGAAAGACGGGTGACACAGAAACAAAGTGATGGGCAAGAGGGCAGAGGAGGGGTTGGGGCGCGCGAGCGCGCGCGAGGGCCGTCTTGGCGAAACCGACTCACTCAGTTCTTTGTTTCCAGCAATCAGGCCCTTAAGGCGCCTCCAGGCTCGCCTCCAGGCTCGCCTCCAGACTGCCCCCACAACCCCGCGGCGCTTCCATAATCCTGTAACTAGGCGGGCTGCCACCACGCCTCGCCGAGCACACCCCGCCCCCGCGCCTTCAGCTTTCCCCTTTCACTTCCGGTGGTATGAACGGGATAATTACAGGCTGTCTGATACAAATTGAAGTATCGGTGTCCGCGCTGCATCTTGGACCAGCAGCAGCGCTGGTCTTCTGATGATGCAATGATCATGTTTTGCGACTGCTTATTGAACCGTTTACGTGCGGGGAAAGCGGTGTTGGTGACAAACTAAGTCGCAGCAATGATGACGCCCCTTTGAGGCCCCTGTATGGGATCCTCTCTAGGAGCCCCCTCCCCTCGAGGGCTGCGGGGGGCTCCTCTACAAGGAGCCGGGCCACTAATGTTTGGCCGGCCGCAGAGCCGCTGCTCGTGGGGCGCGTGATGCCGAACGGTATTACTGTCTGTCCGTCCTCCTCGTCTCCTTGGAGGAGGCGCGCGGGGGCGGGGCGCACGGCGGCGGTGGCAAGCCTCGGCCCGGGGTTTCACGTAGAGCCCTCCCCTCCTCCCGGTCCATGATGGTCCACAAAGGGTCCCCGGGGAGCCCGTCCTCCTGGCCGGGCCGGGAAGACGAGGGACGGGGAGACGGGGGAGGGGTCGCGGGGGGCTCTCGCCCCCTCCCCCCTCTATACCCTCTCAGGGGGGACTTACTTTGGTTTGGCGCGTGGGGGCAGAGACGGAGTTTGTGCGGCGTGTGCTGCTGCTGCGCTGGGGCCCGCGGCTTGTATGCTGCCTGGCACCTACTGTGCTGCTGTCTGCCTGCTGGTATGTGTACTACACCAAGTAGTACGGAGTCCGGCTAAAGACTTTCCGCCAGTAGAAGCAGTTGCGGGCAAGTGGTTTGTCCCACCAGCTCGCTAAAGCGTGATTTGCAACAGTGGGCGGGAGTGGAGGCGAGTGTCCCCAAGGGTCGCGAAGGGCCCCCTTGGGCCCCTCGGGAGGGTCTCGACCACTAGCTGCACAGGACTTGCCGACCGGACCGACCAGTCGTCTTGATCAGCTCTTTGTGGTTCGTGAACCACAACAGTCCCGCCAGGGCGGGGCGAGGGGGAAGAGGTTAGTGGGGGGAGGGGGTAGGTTGGACAGCAAGAGGGTTGTGGTAGTTCCAAGGGGAGGGAAAGAGGTGCGGGAGGGGGTGGGGTGAAGGATGTCGACTGCCCCTAATTTCGCCCAAGATCCACTACCACGTAACTTAACAATCCTCTGTCCATCTTGCGCACAGCTCCGAATACGCCACTGTCCACTGTTCCGCCCGGATCGGTCGTTTCGGTTGGTCAGGGTCAGGGGCTTTCCGGGGGGCCGCTAGTTCGGCTTCGCGGTAGTGCGGGGCGGGGTGGCGGCGGGGTGGCTCCGACCGCACGGAGCAGATTTCTATCACCACTTCCCCATTCCCCCCCCCCTCTCCCCAACCCGCCCCCGCTTTCATTACGTTGAACAAATCGGATTCGTCCTGTTTGTCTTCGGTGAGCTGCTCTGGGCCAACGGGAGTGGGGGAGGGGCTCGCTGCGTGTACCGCAGACAGGCGGCCAATGTGGATGTGACGTATAGACACGTGAACACGCGTGTATCAGAGTTTGTGACCGGCTTGGATACACTTTTTGCGATCATCGTCCCAAAGTATGGCCACGTCATTCGTCGCGTTGAGCCATGAGCGTTGAGCGAGATGAGCCGGCGAAGTTCAGCGTCTCCTACCTCCATAGCGCCTAGTATGTAGGCAAAATCTTGCTTGCGGTGCGTGCGTGTACCGCGGGATGGCCTACTCCGAGTCTCGCAGGCGTCGAAGCCGACAACCAGAAACATGATTTCTTCTTTCAAGTTCATTTAAAATAAAGAAGAATTCTTGGCGCAAGACAATTAATTCGTCGGAGTAATAATATTTTGTTAAAATGTAATATCATATTGCCTTTAGAGTAAAATTGATCTCGGGTCAAAATGTACGACCTTAAACACGAAGACATTTTCCCTAATTTGCCGAGAATAATAACACTGCTAAAACGAACGTTCATTTTGGAAGTTCCCGCAAGGGTAAAGAGATCGAGTCGGAAAACCCATAACACTGCGACGTCCCCTCTGCTAAGAACTTGTGAAAAATATCTACGTAATTTGCAATGTATTTTGTAACCATTATTCACAAAATATGTTTGTAAATTTATGGCAGCTTGATCTTGTTTGTAGGTGTATTCTAAGTCGATACGTAGTGCCCTACACATGCTTTACAATTTTCAACTGTAATTTAATGTGGCACTCTTTATAGAAAATTTTCTCGTAAAACCCCACAAATACTTATCACAGTGATGCATCCGGTACTCTGCACAATATTCTCTGCCATAGCAAGGGCAGTGTACCCCTTATACAGCGGGCGTGCACCCCACGGGGACTCCCCCCCCCCTCCCAAGGGCCCCGCTAAACGGCTCATGCGCGCCCGACCATGTAAATGATCTCGTGCGGGGTGGGGGCGCGGCGCTCGCCGTGCCATTGTGATGTGTCCACAGCCCCGCTGCTGCGGGGGGCCCCCGGGCGTCAGCCGAGGCGCCAGGGCGACTAACACAACTTACGAGCACTGCAAAGACAATTTAGATTGCGCTCAATCATTCAAACTCGCTTTGGCGTGTTGGGGCTGCGGCCGTTAGCTTTCATAGGGCGTCGACTGGAACTCATTCGTTTGTGTTTGTCGCGCTAGTGCAGGCATTAAGTCCATTAGCGCGGCAGCGAACCGGTTACGTTCGGTTATTAAACATCGACCCGATCGATGGTGCTTTTACTTTACCTATGTATTCGTTGGAGTGGTGGCTAGGGCATGCACACCCACCGAAGCATGTTCTTGATTTTTAAAAATGAAAATGTCCTTGATTTTTGAAATGATTTTGCAGATATAAAGAATATTGTGCTCGAATGTGCTTGATTTGAGAAAAATGTGCGTAACAAGTATAATTTTCTCAAAACATGTAAGTGTTCTGAAGTTGAGCAAGATCATTCAATAATCGAAAGCGTGCTTCTCTGGGTGTGTGTATCTTCCAGCACCCAGCCTAGATGTGATGATGGAAGCTAAAAAAAAACACCGCTCAACTTCTCCGCAATTGCACATACGTTCACATGTGACACTTTAGGTTTCACAATCAATTTTTTACTTATCTTACGAAACACCAACAAATTTTCGCATTGACTCTGGCTCACTCCGGTTGGCGTCTTTCCTTCCCCCCAACCCTGGTCAGAGCTGCTTCTTCTTCTTCTTTTCATCAACACTCTCATCATGCCTTATGACCATTGGCTCCATCCTCTCTTGTTGTGTCTCGTTTACACGACCCCTTCGCCCCGAAACCCTTCTCCCCCTCTTTCTTTTCTTTCACATTTTTTTCTCTCTCTCTCTCTCTCTCTCTCTCCTTTTTCCAGCCCCTTACTCTGCGACACCCCCTCTTTCTCTTCTCTCTCGCCTACACACATTGTCACTTTGTCACACTCACTCCTCGCGTTATCCCCGCCCCGCCGCGGGCCCGCGCGCTGATCTCTTCGTCTTTAAGGCGCCCCGCAGAGGCGCCGGCACGTTCTCAAACTGTGCGACGCGGCGGGGCCCCGGCGGGGGAGGTGGGTCTCCTGTGGGTCCCGTCCTCCCTCCTCCCTCCGGGGTGTTTGGGGCCGTGGGGCCCGCGGGGGCCACGGCGTGCGCTCCGCAGGCCGACGTGCCGCGGAACCGGGAGGCTCGCCGAGAGGCTTACCTGGGCTGCTTGTTCACCGCGGAATGCTGTGTGTGGAGACTCCCCCCCCCCCCACACACACACACACTCC
>NW_026267201.1:1011127-1011588 GCF_000697945.3 Frankliniella occidentalis
CTCCATCAGGCCCCTCCTCGCACCACCCCGGCCTCACCCATCCCATACCTCGCCCAACCGAGCCCCGCCGGCCGCCTCCCGCCCAGCTTCGCCCCGCCCCGCACCTCGCCCAACAAACAAACATACAATTAGTACTTCTGGGTGTGTTGGGGTCCCTGTCCCTATTACTGCCCCAGCCCTCTTGGGGTCCAGACTCTCCAGCCATCACTTCCGTTGTTCGCTCTCCGTGTCTCTCTGTTAGTGTCTCCCGCTAGCTCACCCCTCCCCGCTCCACTACGCCTCTTCGATCCTTGCCCGGTGTGAGAGGAAGGGTCCTCGCCTCAATTAAATCTCATCGCTGCTCCGTCTCCTCACTCACTCACACACTCACTCACTCACTCGCTCGCTCGGTCTGAGGTTGAAGCACACACTCGACCATGAACTTACATTTCCCGTAATATTTTTTGGGGCGTCTTTATGGT
>NW_026267201.1:1012406-1015091 GCF_000697945.3 Frankliniella occidentalis
CGAGAAACCGCAATCTTCCCCGTCCGAATCAGATGAGCGGGCGCAGGCTCAGCTCCACAGCAAAACACTGCCGTAGATTTGTACCGTGAACAACTGAATAGAGGGGGACTACGAGAAGGGCACTACTGAAGGCAGTGGCAGTACTACTACCTTTAGAATGACGGTGGCCACGACTCTTTCTAACTTTTTTTTTTGCGATTCTATATTCTCTCACGTCACGATTTGGGGAATCTGCGTCCGGGCCTCCTATCCTGCGCGCCCTACCAGGACGAGTCGCCAGGGTGGGTCCACTTTATCTCTGTAATGCTGAAAAGGTGACCCCCTATTCAGCTATCATGGGAAGCCAAGAAGGCGGCGTAGGCCAGCCGCCCCCGCTCTGCTCCCGCTCCACTGCGCCGTGCCCGGTGGGACTGGGACTGCCTACCTGCTTCGCGGCACTCCCTCCAGCAGCTCCCTCACGGGCCCGCCCGGAAACCAGGGACCCCGACGGTCGTCCGGTTTGGCTTCCGCGGGCCTCCTCAAGCACGGGTCTGGAAAACTGTCACATAAAATGTCGAAATAAAAGAAATGGAAGGGTGTATTTGCTGTGCTGTGTCTCCATGGGGCGTCCTCACGTGGCTCGCACTCTCAGAATAAAGTGTTACCCTCAAGAATTTAAAAAAAAAATCCGAAAGAAATGAGAAAAACACAGAAAAAATCAAAAAAATCAGGAAAACGACCTATTGAAAACAAAACAGAAAAATTGGTGTGCGCTAGAATTTAAAGAGATCAGTGGCAAAAAGTGAAAAGGGTGTAAGTCCACGGATTTTGCATTGGACTTACGCTCTTTTCAATTTTTACCAGTGAGATGTACCCCTCTTAAGGCGAGACACAGCCCGGCGAGGCCCCAGCACACAGAGGAGGGGCTCGTGCTGGATGGGAAGGGCGGAGGGCGGCCGCCCTGATGAGGCTGGAGTGGCCGCGCTGGGGCGGCGGGGCCCGTCTCAATGAGCATGACTCTGCATCAGCAGCAGCCACGGCGGTGCGGCCAACGACTCTTCAAGAAGCACCGCGGCAAGCGAGACAGAGCGGGACACAGCGCGCGCCCAGCCAGCGCGCCCAGCCGGGTGGGGTCGGCGGATAATCGATCCTCATTACTGACGTCAACACGGCCTGGAAGGGGGCGTGGCTTGGTGTAGTACCGTCTTGTCGAGGAGCGCGCGCGCGCACACACACACACACACACTGCCCACGCGCACGACCACGGCTGGCGCCTCTATCGTGGACGCGATGACATGGCGGGCCCGGGGGGGCCCCGACGACCGCCGCCAGCCGTATGGGGGTGGTCGATATGACAGTCCAAGAGCACTCGCTACGCTTGATCCGCAGGGGGTGACTCGTGTTGTGTGGCGACCACTCTGCGAATAATCTCCCTTGTGAAGGCGTGCCTTTCCCCTCCCTCCTCCTCTCTCGCCTGGGTAAAAATGTTTCCGGCAGTTTGGAAGTAAAGCAAAGTTTACCACGGACACGATTGGGCATATATTATCCCGCAGCTGCTTCGTCCATGTCTCTCTTTGTCTCTGTCATACTCACTCTCTCCCACTTTCGCTCTCTGCTCTCGCCTCACCCACCCTTCTATTTTTTCTTCTCTCTCTCTCTCTCTCTCTCTCTCTCTCTCTCTCTCTCTCTCTCTCTCTCTCTCTCCCCTCTCTCTGTCTGTCTGTCTGTCTGTCTGTCTCGGGATCTCCCCTTCTCTTCTTGGGTCCATTAAGACCGACGCTGCGCGGCTCGTCTTGACGCTCGGAAACAATGAAACTGGACAAATTGCGGGTGATTACGAACGGAAAAAAAGAGAAGGGGGAGGAAGGGGGAGAGCGTGAAGAGGCGCCTTGCCGTAATAACAAAGGGTTGACGTTCGACTCGACGTTCATTGATGAGCTCCGGAGGGGCCCTGGGCGGCCGGGCCCGTGGGCGCGCAGCTGGGGCAGCTGGGTGAGCTTGCGGGGCACTGCTGGCACTGGAATGGGGGAGGGAGGGGCCCACAGCCGAAGCAGCTAGGAGCACACGCGCATCACCTCACCCCAACACGCTATATGTTTAGAGATAATGTTTCTTTCACTTTTCGCTCCTCTGTCCCTGTAACATTTTTCTCAACCCCCCTGCCTCCGCCACACTCTAGAGAGTGCCGCTGTTGCTGATGGACGTTCTACGCGTACGCGTCGATCTGGGTGACCTACAATGCGCCTGTCTGAATAAGGCAGCCCGTCGATTGCTACGAGCCCCGGTGGCCATCCCTGCTTGTCCTGTCGGGGCATGACGGGTACTCGGCACGTTCGCCCATACGCTCTCGACGAGCGGCCAATCATTTCATTTCTATCACATTTCTTTTTCTTCTGAAAATAATAACAAAAAAAGGCATGTCCGTGTGTGCTGAGCAGCGCGTGGTATGTAGCGTGGCCATACGAGCCATCGCCGCACGCCCCGCTCTTGCTCATCGGTGTATCGTGTCCGAGCGCGATGCCAACCCTCCCCAATACCCCACTCTGTTGACACATTTGCATTCTCTCATTTGGGCCCGCCTAGCAAGCTGGCGTACACCAGCGATGAGGATGAGGCGATGTCGATACATGGCTCTATTAACTTCTCTCTCTCTCTCTCTCTCTCTCTCTCTCTCTCTCTCTCTCTCTCTCTCTCTCTCTCTCTCTC
>NW_026267201.1:1015141-1017325 GCF_000697945.3 Frankliniella occidentalis
TCTCAGAGCCCTGCTCCGCGATGGGGGTGTAACGCTTAGGACGACCTGGGACGACTGTGGTGGAACAGCAGAAGGCCCATCTCCCGCCACCCCCAACCCGAGCCCCAACCCCTCCTTTTCCCTAGAGGTATAGAGGTCTTTGGAGAAGGATTTCCTTTTCTACCACCCATTCCTGCTGCCACCGTGACTGACAAAAGCACACCTTGAATAAACATTTATTTGAGCCAAGATCATATTCAGCTCTTTTAATAAGCCGTTTTCGCTCTGGTCCGCAAGAGAAATTTCCTGGTAAACCAAATCGTAATTTTACTCTGCAGTCTTCCAGGGTCAAAAATGATTTTTCATCAGAATTGTACTTTTATCATGGAGTAGACTCTCATGCTTTTATCAAGAAGCGATTTTTCTAGCCATGAATTGAAATAGGCTTGGCTGGTATAGGCAATATTTAAGATGCTATTTCACCCGGCAGGCCATCCACAGTCTCAAACCACCCTCACCATATCCCCCGTTGTCCTTAGTCTCCTCCAGTTCCTTCTTTTATTTGATATTTATTTCTGCGAGTATCTGACGGCGTCGTCGGCCCCTTCTTCTTGTCGGTTTAAAATGCCATTTCCAAGGCGGGGTAGGTTTCCCCACCTCGCCCGCCCCATTTTTCTTCCCGTCCCCCCTTCTTCACGACTCTGACCCTGGGCTCGGGTCACTGCCTTCCCCCCCTCCCCTTCCCCCTTCTCTCTCCTCTCCCGGTCCCGCCCCTCGCCGCCACCGCCTTGTATATGAGCGCTCGGGCTAAAGCGCGCACGATTTGACCGACCTTCACCCCAACCCCTTCCACTCTGCACAAGGGGTATCAGACGCTCTGCCGTTGGAGGGAGGGAGGGAGAGGCCTGCGTCTATGACAGCTATTTGTCTCTGGGCATCATAGCAAGCCCCTCTTTATCCCGCACGCGCGAGCGGGGAGAGAAATGGGAACGAAACGGGAGAGTTCTCTCTCATAGTGAAACCGCCACCGCCGCCGCTGCTGCTTATTCCCCATAAGCTTAAACGAATCTCGCCGGTCGTTTTATTATCCAATCCATTTGATTCGATTTAAGGGGTCCGACGACGTCGCTCGCCCGCGCTCTGCGGAGGTTCGTCAAGGTCACTCACTCACTCACCCCCTCCGCGGCTGCGGTGGCCATGTAAAATAAAAAGTCACCCCCTTCCATGCGACCCCTTGCGGCTAATTTCCTGCGCACTTGTCACGCAGTTTATTGTAGTGAAGCCTGCCGTGTGGTGCTGCGCGCTGCGCTGACACGCCGTCCTACATCAGGAGGCACAATCTTCTCTCTCCCTCCTGCTCGACGTTGCGGCAGGTCAGGGCCGCCCCCGGGCCGATAGCAGCGCGGACTGCTGGCACAGTGCAGGTTGAGGGCCAGGGGCGGCCGGCGGCCGGCATAGGAAGAGAGAGGGAGATGGAGGCGAGCGCGGCCGTCACGCAAGAAGAAGGCTGTCGGCTTTCTGAGCGCCGTTCACTGCGGCTAAGCAAACGTTAGCCGGCGCCGGCGCCCTAGTGCGTACTGCTGGTTGCTGGTACTGCTTGCATTCGTCGCGGCTCTCAAGCAGACCTGCGCTGTCGACCTGCATTCTCGGCCAGCAGCGCTCCCCTGACCTTGCGTTACAGACTTGCGCTCGTGTGAACTTTTAGTCGCTCTCGTGCCCAAATCATGTGCGAACGTACACCCAGAAAATGATTAATGAATCATTAATTTTATCTCATTAAAGAAGTCCTGAGAGAAAATTAACTCGTTCCCTGGGACTTATTTTGGGTGACGACACAGCGGTCACACTCGTCACGCTGCAAGAAACGTGTTAATATGATTGATCAACATTGACTATAAATTATAGGATTTGCCATCGGTAATTTTCGTTGCGATGGTATAGAAACAATTTGACAATGATATTCCATTGATAAGAAGTTCGTTATTGTTTTAGCATTGCAATATTCGCTTGACGCAAGAATTTGCTTTTCTTCCGGAAACAGCCCTCACCACCACCACGTAAGCGCGCTTTTAAAAAAAAAGTTTGAGTATAGTGTCGAGATTACTGTTTGTTGTGCTGTGCGGCGGGGAGAGGCGCGGCGGTTGGAGGGGTGGGTGACCTGTTGCTAGCGTGCGTCCTTGGGGTGGTTGGAGGGGGTTTAGGGGG
>NW_026267201.1:1018330-1020455 GCF_000697945.3 Frankliniella occidentalis
CGGGGGGTGGTTCGGAGTCCGGGTCGGCGGCGGGCCGCCAGACGGGGCTCATGGCTTCCCTCGCCGCCTCCTTCCGCCCCAAGAAGCCGTCCGCCGCCGGCCCGGCCGGTCCCAACGCACAGTAGAGTAAAGGCGCCCTCACCACGCACCTGCACGATCAAATATTATCTAAGTGGGTTGGAAGAATGCTGTCAGAATCTCAGGACGGGCCAGCGGTGGTGCCTTTCTGGTGACCGGTCGAGTTGAACTTTAACTGTCGGGTGTTGTTTGACTTCCGAAGTCGGTGCAGTACAAAAGGTCCATCATGGTATTGTTAAATAATAATAAGAAAGTTTAGGATGGGGTCAGGTAGGGGGAAATGAGACACATAAGAATACTACCATGTTTCTCCCGGAATGTTCGAAATTGTTATTCCTATTTTCTTTTTCTTTTTATTTCTGTTTCCTTTGAGTTTTTCAGTTTTTTGCCATCTGCTGTGGCATGATATTCTTAAAAAGTTGCGATTTGTAAATTTTGCTGGTGCATCCTGCTTTTCTTTGTTTTATTTTCCCCCATTCTGACCCTTATGTAAATGAGCCGGGTTTGATTGTTTTATTTAATTTAGCAAGAAAAACTCTCAGAATTTCTTTTGGTATGAGGTACATCCAAGTTGTCTACTAGATCAAAGATTTACTGTCTATGTAAGCTGCCCCAGAAACAGTGTCATTCTTAGTCGTACTAAATTTCTCGAACAAGTAGATGCTAAGTATTTTATTAATGGTATGTTGTCTGCAGTTCTACCAAAATGTTAATACGCAGTAGTTAGAAGTTCAGTCCAAGTCAACTGGTTAACCATAACACTTTCATTGCGAAGAAATCCTCTTAATACTATAAATGTGGTTTTTCCTGAGACTTTGTATCAAAATGAAACCATTAGTGGTATGTGTGCCAAAAAAGACATTCAGTAATTGTTTGCACAACTGCTTTAACACACACAGCCACTGAGGATTCAAGTAACTAATAGCAATTGTCATTTAAATTAATTAACAATGTTAACGTAAATGCATACTTTACCCAAAGCGTCCTGTTTGCCTCTACATTTACATGTACCGATCCTCTTGGTAAAGTATTTAATAACTAAATCTTGAGATTTGCCACTACTATTGTCTGGCTACTGTATGAATGTATTATTTTCCTAATTGCATTTAGAAACATTTTACTTCTGACAGAGTTGACTTGTGCATTGTACATCAATCACCTTATAGTCAGCAACAACAAAGGTATTTTTGACAACCAGTATGTGGCAGCATATTGAATTTGCTACTTGCTCATGCTGGGCGTTTCAAATCGAATACTGAAAAACTCCATCTCTCTCCATCTCTTTGTACAAATTAAATTTGTGTAATGTACTAGAAAGTTGTGAATGAGCTAACAGAACATGCCTAACTGTCTATTGTGATAATCTTCATGTACATAGTTTCATAGCAAAATTCATAGAGCATAAATTGCAATCATCCCCATAGTTGTACTATCAGTGACGTTCTATTAATAACTCAGCTGCCATAATAATATGATTAAGAGTACAACCCAAAGCATTTACTGTATAATGTATTCTGGTAAAGCAGAAAGGTAGAAGAATGCATGGAACAAGAAAACGGAAGTCACCATGTTAAACCGTAGCGATTTCCGGTTTCTTGTTCCCCACCTTGTTCAGCATTTCAGCTTTACCGGAATGCTTCATTGTGTTGTTATCTACCTATTTTATCATAGAACAACTTCCCATCTATTTTTCCACTATTCTACGATAATGTATCTGACGTGACACAAACTTATAAAGCTCTTTGATTCCAACAAATTACAATTAATTTTTAAGTCAACAGGTTCCAGAAAGTTTAGGAATATACCTTTCCAATATGTATCAAAACCTTAAGGTATAACAGTTTCTTCATGTAAAATATTTTTCTCTTTTGATGAGTTGTATTTATTTGCCAGACATCAAATTGGAACACTGAACATCTCTACAAGCAGCTGTTCAGATTTTGACATGTTGCATTTACTTTTTATGTGTCTGATTAAAATGTGCCGGTTGTATTCTTTTTATCATTAAGTCAAATGCTGTCAACTTTTTTATAAGGTTCAGGCAAGG
>NW_026267201.1:1020505-1027073 GCF_000697945.3 Frankliniella occidentalis
GGGGTTTAGGGGGGGGGGTCTGCGCTACGGGCTATGGCGGTCATAGGAAAATGACTAACGCACTACACTGCGTGCCGTGCCGCCCTGCCTTCAACCAAAATCCCTCTCCCCTTTCGTGTTCCCCCTCCTGTCGCTGTTTGACTCCCCCTCCTCTCTCTCTCTCTCTCTCTCTCTCTCTCTCTCTCTCTCCCTCCCTCTCCCTCCCCCTCCCTCCCCACAATAATCTGTCCGATTCCTTGCAAACTGTGCGTACATATATAAAAGAAATAGTTTGCAAGCTTAGGAAGAACTGGTGCGTGTTACAATTAATCCAAAATTCGTTGCATTAGCTGCAAATAAAATCGTTTGCAAATCGAACCTTTTTCGATTTTCCGCTGCTTTCCGCCGCTCTTCCTTTCCTTTGTCAAGGAGGACGCTGCTACTTCACTGTCGCTTCCGTTCCTCCTCTTGCTCTTTATTATTCTTCAGCCACGGTGATGCGTAGAATGCGCGAAAGCGCGGCACAGGAAAACCAAGTGTGCGAACGTGTCACATGCTGCAAACAGTGTATGTATATTTCCGTTTCTATTGTAGAGAGGCATAGGTGTGGGTTAATGTTAGTGACAATTTCACATACACCGGATGTTGTGAAATCTTATTGCACAACTACGGCGTGTGCCTGTATGTACCTGCAGGTGTGCAGGTCTATACTCCTACATGCAGACAGCCTTCACACACTTGTGTTGAGTTTTCTGCGCGGGGAAAAGTTCCGCCCCGTTCGTGCGCTTTACCCGCTCCCTCCACTCCAGTAAGGGGCCGAACTAAAAAAAAAGTTTAAGTCGGCTCGGCCGTAAGCGCAGCGCAGCTAGCGCGAGGGGGCGGTATTCGCGCGCGCACTGCCAAGGTGCGCTCCGGGTGCAGCAGGGGTGGCAGGAGGAGCGGGGATACTGTAAAACCGAATCCTCCGCAAACCGACACGCGAGAATAAAAACCGCTCACCTCTAGCGACCGTTTAGAAAACCGCTTACCTCTTGCGACCGTCTGGAAAACCGCTTACCTCTGGCGACCGTCTGGAAAACCGCTTAAATTACTTTTTAACACATTTTGTGATATTGGTATCAAAATGATCCCGGAAAGACGCTGATTCTATAGATACCAATATCTCAAAATGTGTAAAAAAGTCATTTAAGCGGTTTTCCAGACGGTCGCCAGAGGTGAGCGGTTTTCCAGACGGTTGCCAGAGGTAAGCGGTTTTCTAAACGGTCGCTAGAGGTGAGCGGTTTTCATTCTCGCGTGTCGAAACGACTTTCTTGGGAAGTTTTTTTATAGTATAGTGCCGCGCCGCCTTGGGCCTTCTAGGGCTCGCCTTGCACGCGCACCGCCGCACACCTCGGCCGACGATGCGCCCGCACTAGGAACGCCCGGCCGGCCGGAGACTGTGCAGATGCAGAGGCCCGCGCAATGACCCGGCAACAGAGATGAGTTTTATTTTTAAAAAAGATACATTTTCCGCGGATGCGCAACGTTGCACGGATTAGGGATTTGCAAAAACATATCGCAGAGTTGCAGTAAATGAATCGCAAACCAGTATCAGTACTCTCGCTTCGGTGCCCCCATCTCCCATCTTTTCTACTGTTTCCCTCCACGCGGTGGGTAGTACATATCCCGCTTTGCCCCCTCCTCCTCCGCCCCCTTTCCTTTCGTTTCGTTCGATTTCCAGAGAGGCTCTCTCAGTTTGCCATTCAGTCAGTGAAAGCAACATGCGAAATGTTTTATTCTGATGCATAAGCAAGAAGGATATCTGGTTTCGCGCGCAGACCAGCTCCCCGCAGTGCGTCATCCAAACCAGCCATGCCTCTGCCATTTCGCTCTCAGGGCTCCCGCGCAACCACGCTCCGCCCCGCCACGCCCCACCATGCCACTCCCCGACACACCATCTAACCGCATCTAACACTACACCGTGCTATCCCCTCTCGCATCCCCTTCTATAGCTCAGTCGCCACCTAATCATTGTGGACAATTTTTACGAGCATTCAAATATTTTTACAAAATGATCTAAAAATAAAATAAGGTTCACTAAAAGCTTATGAACATATCTATTTATCACGCAGTTTTCAATTCGCCGGTATGAACACAGAACTCAGTAAGCTATGAATAAAAATGTTCATAAGCTTTTAGTGTGTAGAAGATAAGCATTATGATGAACATGGCTACTTTCCTTCTTTTTCAGGGTGTTTTTACGAAATCGGTAAAGTCAGGATTTTCTTTGCAAAGTCCTATTCCTTTGTTTTCCCAGGAGACGCGAATGTATTTACATAACACGTCAACACGTGTTGCAATAATGCGTGCGCGCTCACTTTAATTCGAAGTGTGATACTTATCACACATTTTCGTTAGATAAAATGTCCCGTGTGATTCCCATGATTTATCACTCCTGGGGGAGTGATGCGTTCTTATCACAAATTTTCTGTGATACATACAAAATAATGCGACGATTCCGGATTTATCGCAAAACGGTGTTGCACATTGCACAAAACTATGACACCTCGAAGTATCGCTCAAATAAGTGCTAGTCACAACAAATAACACTGTTAAGAATTACAACAGTGAATACCTACAGAATGGACTGGTAATTTTAAAAGCAGTATAATCCTGTAGTTTGCACTGTATACCTTCTGGAGGAAAGTTCTTTTCAAGCAATGTCAAGTCTATATCCCTCAAATACCAGTCGAACAGATTTTGACCGAAGTATGGAAGTACAGCACGATCTGTATGAATTCTGTTTTTGAGTACAGAATTTTTAACAGTGAAGCAATTAATTTAATGTTGTACTTTTTCTGCAATGACCATCACAGCATCGTGCAATATTTCTGTATCACAGAAAACGTGCAGTCAGTATCACACACTAATTTACAGTGTGCAAAAAAACTTTCTAGCATAGATGTACATTTGGAATAAAAATTACTGCGAAAAATATCCTTGTAAGTTTACGATATATTTGTAATTGCATAACAGAATTTGTTGTTAATTTACGCAGCCCATTCGTGCTCTTCGATAAATTTCAAGTCGATGTGTTATGCTTGTAATTTTACCATTTTAAATCGTAGTTCTACGACACGCAAATTTTACGATATAATTTTTTCCCCGTAAAACCCACAACTTTAATTGAAAACAGTAGTACAACAGTGATTGCACAATAGGGAAATATGCCCCGAGGTAGACCGAGGGGGAAATGAAGTCCTGCAGCTGCTGTCGCTCATTGAAGGTGTTCGTCGAAGAGGTGCCGCCCCCCCCCCTTTTTCCAACCCACCCCTAGCCTGTGCCAGTTATTTCCCAGGGGTGGCCCCGTAATGGCGGGGCGATGTCGTGCTAGCGCGCCGCGCCGAGACAATGTAATGTCATCTCTTCTTCCTCACGGCCGCCGCCATACCGTTGTCCTCGTTGTCGTTGTCGTCATCGTCCTGGCCGCCGTCGTCGCTGTCACGCCGCCGTCATTACCGTTCTGTCTCTGCCCTGGCCCGCAGGTTACTACAAGGAACTGCCGCCCCCGGAGGACTGCAGGCGGCTCCAGTACCGGCGGCGCAGCCACGAGGAGCAGCGGCGGGTCCGTCAGCTCTTCCTGGAGATCTGGTGAGCCCAAACACACACGCGTCAACCTTGTCGCGTCAACCACGAAACGACGTAAAGTATAACGAGTGATAACCATAAAAGATGTGGCGCTCGATGGGGAAATGTCTGATACTTGTTTTCGTGTGATTAAAATAAAAGGAGAGTTTATCAAAGAAATTGTGAAAATCTTCCCTTGACACAATCAGAATCAGTGCGACGTGACCCCGGTGTGCATTGTGCATTCTAAATATGGTGAAAGATAATTTTGAATGCAGCGAGAATGTGTTCCTAAGACATCTCAATAAGATGCAAATTTGTCCCTAAACTATAAAGACACAAAAAATCGTTATGCGTGCTATGTACTTAAAGCACGTCTTGGCTGCAAAATATCCTTTCTCATTTAGAAATATACATTTTTCTAAGCATTAAAGTTATGGTAGGCTGAACAATTGTCATGGAAGTTTTTGGAAAGGTTTTATTTAAAGACGCGCACACTTTATGTTCAGTGCGGCTGCTCGCCCCAATAGGACAATAATGAGCAGACAATAAAATCCTTGGCTCACTCCGCGGCGGGGGACACGCGGCGCGTAGGCGTCATTCCTGTCCCATCGGGGGGACGGCGCCGCCGCCGTGGAGTAAAGGGGGGCCGCCCCCGGGGGCGGCGCCATCTGGGAGGGAAGGCCCAGGGCGGGCCCAGGGGCGGGCGCAGGTGAGACGAGGAGTAGGGGCGGGGCGGGTGGCAGAGGCTTTCGTTTATGTCCCCTCGTAAAAAAACGCCCGTTATTTTACTGGGGTCTTGGGGGAGGGGGTGGGAGAAAGGGTTGGTGGTGGGTGAGACACGGCGGGGCCCCGGGTTGTTGAGAGAGAGAGAGAGAGAGAGAGAGAGAGAGAGAGAGAGAGAGAGAGAGAGACGCCAAAGAACTGTATTTCCCTTCCCCCACTCGCTCCGCGAGCCGCGACAGTGCCGCGCGTCCGTAACTGCAAGCAGCATTGAAGAGGGCCGTTTCTAATAAGTTGTGTTTCTGGTAAAGAGTCCTATTTATTTACAGTTTCAGAGGAAAAAAAACAAAACAAAGTTTACGTTTCTTATAAAGAATACTGCTCTTTGTGCCGTGCTTTACAAAGAACCTTTGTACTGCAAAAATAAATTAATCTATTTTACGAAGAGCTCGTGTCTTTCACAAATCGATGAAGTCAAACGAAGAGAATCCATTTGTAATATTAACAATACACTCTTTGGAAGGTAAGGAATTGAGCGGAATTAAGAGTGACCAATATTTGGCGGTTTCTCTCGCGATACTGCGGAATGTGGCGTAACCTACTAACAAAGCAACGCACTCTCAATGGAAATATGATTTTTACGGCACAGCAATTCTGTGTCGGCTTTTCCTCATAGCGCAGCGTGGCTGGCTCACCACCTGTAACTCGTTCGTGTAGTAGTAGTATGCCGGCGTGGCCGACCACTGCGGATCGATCACATGTGAGTGTGTGTGCGCGCACGACTCGTCCCCGCCGCCCCGCGCCTCGTCTGTGTATGGTACCGAATGAATCACTACTCACTCATTTACTCACACGGGCAGCCTATCGGAGCAGAGCGGTCGATGCAATGACCGGTCAGATGCACGACGGACGACGCAAGTTTCGCTCATTCACACTCACTCTTTACCAACCGAGAGACTAAAAACAATTCCCAATTTGCACTAGTTTTTGTAATTTTCATTCTTTTAAATATGGTGATCGGTTTCACTACAGACCCTTGGCTCGCGTCGCAGAGTTCGACAGAATTTTGAAAATGTACCATTGGAAATCGTACACTCAACGACACTTTCACAATGTCCCTCCCTGTCGCTCTCCTGAAGCTCGGCGGAGCGGGGGCGCCCGCAGACAGGCTACGCCATTGCACGCCCGCGCGGTGGGTTGCCTACCCCTCCCACTGCAGGCGCTCGGCCCGGCAGTCGAGGCCAGCAGACGGTCCTCCCGAGCCAGGCTGCTCCGCCCCCGCAGGGCATCGCGCGTCGCATCGCGAGTCGCTCCCATTGTTATTTGTTTCAAAATCGTTCGTTCTTTCGTTCCCTAGTTTCTTTCAGTTTCTGTTTTTCCCCTGCCGTCGTCTGTCCTCACGCTGCTGGGGCACGGGCACGCTGGGGAGAATAAGTTGAGTTAGAAACAATTTCGCCTCTGACCGGCCTGGAGCGCGACGAAACAGAAAGAGAGGGAAGGTAAGAGAGAGAAACAAAGCGGAAGAGACAGACAGACAGAACAGAACAGAGGGGGGCAAGATTGAAACTACATGTTGCTTCTCGCCGGGTCCTGTTTCGGAGGGGACAGGCGCGCTTTCGCGTGTTTTGTTTTGCAGTTGCCATGCAAATAGAAAGCGAGGTTCGCGGCTTGGCGCGCCCGTGTCACGCCGGCCGGGCCCCGGCCGATATGATGGCGATGGCCTTGGCGAGCGCGGGGCAGAGTGAGCGAATCGGGGCGAATATTATGCGCGAACTGCTCCGTGCTGGGGTCGGGGGGTAGGGGTGTGGACTCCATTGATGGGTCTGAGCCTGGGCCCGCACAAACACGAACCTGCTGTTTTGCAGTGTGGGGTCGTTTTACTCACTGGGACGACTCTTTGGGACGGCTGTCGCCTGCTCATCGGGCTGTTGTGTCTGACGTGTCCGTCAAGTTACCGCGTTCCCTGCTCGCGAGGCGCTCAGTATGAGGGGAGAGGAGAGCTGTGCGGGGAGAGCCCGCCGAGCCGGCGTGTGTATGGGGTGGGGTGGCTCTTCCCCGACCATGACGTCTCTCTCTCTCCCTGGAAGTTCTCTGCCCCCCCCCCCCCATGAGGCGCGCGGCGGCTGTCTACATGGTGCCTCCCGTGTGCTATAGCGTGCCGAACTGACGTCAGGGCGAGCGTCGCCATGGCCACGGCTCGACACGCATGTCTACCTCCCCGCGGTGTGTATATGTCCTCTTATCGGTCCACTCCCCTCCC
>NW_026267201.1:1027123-1027874 GCF_000697945.3 Frankliniella occidentalis
ATTATTTTGTATTATTATTGTTACACGTGGTGTAGAATAGAACATAGTAGAAATAATTGTACTTCACTTAATGTATTGTCCCTGGACCACAACAACAACGCAAGACGCTTACTATAAATGTCTCCTTTTCTGGCAAAGCTTCAGTATTTTCGGACTTCTTATTTCATTGACTTTATACTAGACTGTCAGAAAAGAAAACATAGATGATTAATCATCTAGTCAAAAATATGCATTGCATAACTTTTGTAAGTAGAAATTGACTCATTCAAAGTGAGCAAAACCTGGGCAGTTCATTGGTCTTGTGACAAATATAAAATACCTAAAATCCCGTCTTGCCTTACTGACTTATGTTTAGAAACCCTTCCCTTGTATAAATTTGCGCAGGCGCAAAACAGAAGAAAAAAAGACGATACCTTATTTCCTGTCTATGTATTAGTGTTATGACTGTATATAAATCTGTGACTGCAATGTTCTCTGTAAGGAAACATATATTTATCGAGTGAGTGGATTATTTTTATGTTTTGTTAGTGTCACATAAGGGACTTAATCTGAAGTTTATGGAAGTGAAAGTGTTTTGAATGACATGTTTCTGTTTAATTTTAGTCTAAAAACTAAAATTTCTGAAGCATGAGGCTTGAGAGTGTATATCAGGATATGACCCAACAGAGCCCTTGTTTTCTTGTATCTGAAAGGATGTGATGTTTAAGTTTAGTCAATTGAACAAATATATGTTGTGAAAATAAAAATGTTA
>NW_026267201.1:1027924-1032206 GCF_000697945.3 Frankliniella occidentalis
CCCCCACCCCTACACCCCACTCCTTCCACTCCCCTCTTCTTCTCTCGTCGTTCCCTCTTTTATTTACATCTCTGTCGGCTACACTGCGACTGCCTCTCCAAGTACCTCCTCGAGCTCCTCAGACAAGCGGTGTCTCCAATATTTTCCTTGCCTTCAATAATCCCCCACCTGCCCTGCTCTGCGCCGCCCCACCCTCTCCCCTTTTGTCTGCCCGTCAAACTGGCCGTGCCGTGACCCGTGCGCGGGCCAGGCCCGGCCGCGTTTGAATCTCCCGCGCTTCTACCTGATTGGCCGGCCGCTGCGGCCACAGCCTACCCCGGCCGGACGCGGCCCTGGCCCTGTGGGCACCCGGCCCGCCCGCCCGATTCAACTCTGCGAAAGCCAAAAAGACGAGATCAAAGAGTCTCAAGCGGCGGCCGCGCCCGGCTCGGCAGGCGGAGAGGCGGCCATTGAGCTATTGAGCCCTCCGTGGTCTGGGGCTGCTGCTGGTCCAGTGCATGTGCTTGACCGCGAGCGCCGAAACGTCTCTGCGAAAATAAAAGTAACGCGTTTGTGGGGGGGGGGGGGAGCGTCTGTCTGTCTGTGTATGTGTATTTGTTAGTATGTCGTCATTCGTGTGTAGCAAAGGGACAGGACATAAAGGCATGGTTACTCGACATGTCGCCCTATATGCAGAGAAAATTGAGACAGACAGACAGACAGACAGACTGACAGGCCAGGCACAGCTGCTTGCTGGCTCTTATTATCACTCACTTACCCAGAGGAGATCACATTTGCTTGGCGAGAGGAGGGCGAGGTCCTGAGCCATTCATTATTGAGCCCACAGCCAGCGCGCTGATGCTGGTTCAGTCACGCAGTCTGTTTGGACGCGGTGACGCTCCCCCCTGTATGCGCTGCTGAGTGCTGCTTGCTGAGCACGGCGGTAGGGTTTGTTGTTGTGTATTTGCTGACGGAAACCGTCAGAATATATCGGCAGGCAGCCTGCTATACGTGCACGTGGCCGATCGGTTGCGCAAACTTAAGCCAGCCATTATATTATGGTTACTTTGAAAATAACGCAACGTCAACATACAACATGCACAACGATTAAAACCGGAAACTTTGTTTGCCAAATTATTTTCGGGGTTGTTGTTTGCACTTCCCCACGACTACGACGACGACGGTCGTCTGCCCGACCGTTTCTCAATTGCCTTTATGTCGCGAGACTTGCTGGGGAATGCAATATCCTACCGGCTCGCCATGAGGGCTTTACGATGCAGTGTGCGGAGCCGCTGCCTTTCATGACCAATACGGGAGCGGCTGTGCGGCGGCGGTTAGGCTCCGGGGGCGGCGGGGGTGGCGGTGGGAGCCGGACGGATGGCGGGATAATGGGATATATGGCGCTCCAAAGAGGTGAAGAGGCACTTGCGCGCGGTTATTTCTCAATCACAACCTGCGCAGAGAGAGTGAGAGCGACAGACAGACGCAGACAGACAGAGGGCAAAGCGTGGTCCGCGCAGCCTGTGTGCGGGAATAGGGGGCAGCGGGGGCGGTGCCTGTGTCTGAGTGTGTGCAAACCGAAGCGGGGTCGCCCCCTCACAGAGTCACAAAAATCTGATCGAGCGGCCAGCGCCGATGTCGTGCAGCTACACTGTCAATCTGACGTGTATCCAGCACCTGTGCGACTGACTTAAATTGCACGACCCTAG
This sequence comes from Frankliniella occidentalis, assembly GCF_000697945.3. Taxonomy (NCBI): domain Eukaryota; kingdom Metazoa; phylum Arthropoda; class Insecta; order Thysanoptera; family Thripidae; genus Frankliniella; species Frankliniella occidentalis. The sequence continues at coordinate 1,029,613 of NW_026267201.1, forward strand.
AACCCGTCAGACTTAATGCGCACAGCTCCAGGACACCTTTCTGTCATCACGGAACGGAGGAGGTGTCCACGCAAGTACTAAGTATTTTCTTGGACATTTGACATACCTGACCGAAAATGAGAAATTGAAAGACAGGCACGATCGTTTAGTAAAGCTGCAGGGAAGCCAACTTAGCGACGAGTGGCACCCTGCCTCGGTGGAAGCGCAGTGAGCGCCCCACCCGCGCACACCTACCTGCTACCCCTGGCCGCCGTGCGCCGCCGTGCGCGGCTGGTGTGGTGGGTAGGGGCGTGTTCCCTCCATAACAAGCCCACCGCACCGCCACGCCACGCCGCGGCTGAAACACGGTGGGGTGCGCTTTACCGCCATTAAACTCGCTCGCTACCCACCCCGCCCCAGTTACTGTCCTGCCGTCCTGCCTGCAGACCTGGGCGCTACCGCGGGGAGCGCCGCCGCGGCCGCTGGTGGCGTGGCTCGGCGACCTACATTCCGCCGTGGAATCTAGGGGTTTGCACCGCGCCACAGACCACCGCCGCCCGCGTCGGTCGTCCGACTTCGCCATCCACTTCCGTTCCGGTGCAGGCGGCACGGCGAAGGGCAGCACGGCCCCCGCGCCGCCCCCGCGCCGCCCCCAGCATTGATCGAATACACTCACTCCTTCGAGGCCCAGCCCGCCGCGCGCCGCCACGCCCCTGCCCCGTCGCCCTGGGCCATGTCGATCACCTTTCTGACGGCCTTCGACCCCCGTGCATATCTTGCCGCCCCCGCCGCCTCCTCGGCTCGGTGGCGAGCCACACAAACACTCTCTTCCTGGGCCTTCAGGGCGCGAGCGGAGGGCGTCGAGCACACCGCCATTAGCTGACTTGCTGACCGAAGAAACGGTTGGGCGTTTCTCAGTAACTATGGGCCGTCGCGAGGGATTATGTGAAGCGGTTCCGAGGTTTTAGAGTAACCTATTTTGCGACGAGGGAACAGCGGACACATGACATTCTCTAAACTTTGGAAATTAAATTGTAGTCGCTCTTCGGGAGAGAATGGCCAACTGCACTTTTTTTTCTGTGCTATGGTCTTTAATGGTACTCATCCCTTCGTCTCCTTTGCCCGCAGCGATGTCACGCCGTCGGAGGAGATCAAGGACGCGCTCAAGACGGCGCTGTTCGACTGCTCGCCGCTGTCCGACCCGGACATCCTGGCGCTACTCGAGTGGATGTACCACGACTTCGACCTGCTGCGCAAGTTCCACATCGACACGCGCACCGTCCGGGCCTTCCTCTACGAGGTCTACAAAAACTACAACGAGGTGCCGTTTCATAACTTCAGGCACGGCTTCTGCGTCACCCAGATGGTAAGAGAACCTGAAAGGTGATCCGAAATTGTTTGGCCGGCTGCTGGGCTTTCAAATCATTTCATCAAAGATGCACTCATGCAGTCCTTTTTTCATTTTGGAGGAGGCTGGGGAGAGGAAAAGAGAAGGATGTGAAGTGGTGGTGCTAAGGACTTGGTAGAAAACGCCTGGTAGGTAGGCACTGGAGCGCACCAGCGCACGCGTCCTTAGCGGGTGGCCTACCCTGCGTCTCGCAGGCGTTCACCGGCTGGCTATATGGTGGAGCAGAGGAAACAGACAGACAGACAGACAGACAGACCATAAAGAAATGAAAACTGCTCGGTTCCTGCCGTCGCGGCAGACCGTTGTGGTCGCGAGTCGGCGGCACGGCGGGGCGCGAATATTCACCGGTTATGACTACGGCCACTGCTTCCATAACTTGTGATCTCCCTTCCAAATGGTGGCCATGGCGGCGGGCGAGACCTGCTGGCAGCCCATCTGCCCTCGGACGGCGCTATACTGTGTGTTGTTGTGAGGGGCGGGGCGGGGCGGGGCGGTTGGGCGGGACTGTCGAGTCCGTTCCGGACGTAGTCATTCGTCCTCCATCAACGCTGAGCGGAATTTATTTCCTCTCTTTTGGCGTTTCTCTTGATGGTGTTTGCTTTACCCCTCTTTTTTTCCCATCTCGCAGATGTACGCCATGGCGAGCAGCGTGGACATACCGTCTAAAGTGGGTGACCTGGAAACGCTGATACTCATCACGTCGTCCATATGCCACGACCTGGACCACCCCGGCTACAACAACATCTACCAGGTAACCATCATGTGCGCGATTTTATCCCGTTTTGAATGGGGAAGTGCCAAATTTTGGACGGATCACAACAACGTCAACGGAATATCGAGTGGGCACAGCATGGGGTGCTTGAAACCCAACCCTCCGGTTGTTGGAACGCCCAACCCCTCTTCGCACCTTCGCCCTTCATTTTTAATTTTAATTTTCGTAATAGAGAAGCAAAATTATGGAGCATGGAACCAAAGCGAGTGGCCGTCGTGTTAAAATGAGATGAGAAAGAAATCTAAACACGGGGGTGGGGGAGAGGCTACGTGTTCGTCACAGCGAAAACTTGTCCCGTACACCTCAGGCCAGGCCCGGGTCAGAGCCCTGGTGGGACGGGGCAGGCCCATAGAGGCGGGGCAGTTGGGGCTTCAGGGCTGAGCCGCCCCGGGGTGGTGTGATTCCCAGGGGGAGGGTTCATCTGCCCCCCCCCCC
>NW_026267201.1:1040334-1041179 GCF_000697945.3 Frankliniella occidentalis
GGGCGCCGGTGCGGGGGCGGCGGGACTGTACGCGGCCGCGGCGGCGGCGGCAGGCACAGGGGCAGCGTAGCTGGGCTCGGCGGGAACGATTGGCGCGTCAAACGGCGCCGCCGCCGCCGCTGCAGCCGCTGGCAAGGCGTACTCCTGAGGGGCCGCGAGGGCCGAGGCCGCGAAGAGCACTGCACTGAACACCTGGACACGCAAAAGAGAAACGGTCAGATTCCGAAAAGTGTTTCGATTCGACGCGGGTCATTCTTCATTTTTCATTGTGGGACACAGAGCTATGGAGATGGCGATGGTGTTCACTACTGCCAGCTCGGGCACTTACCGTCCACATCTTCATGATTGCTGCTGGGCGACTGGAGGTGTGCTGGAGACTTGCCGGGGCTAAGTATTTATGTGCGAGTGCCCGAGTGCCCCCACTCACCCGCGCTCTGTTGGGCGGAAACACAGCCCCAGGCGGGGTGCATCACGGTGGCGTGGCGGGGCGGGGCGCAGCTGCAGCGCGAGGTGGCCACCCTGACCTTGGCCAACCTTGGCCCTCACGTCGCTCGTCTGCGCACCGAAACACAGGGCAGCCAGGTATGTTATTGTGTCTCATGTGTTATTGCGGTGTGCTTTTAGGATTGCGTATTGATTGGCTTTGCAAGAGAGTGAGTTCGATGGAAAGGGGTTGTGTGTGTGTGTGTGTGTGTGTGTGTGTGTGCGCGCGCGCGCGCGCGAACGTTCTGGTCACAAAGAAATACAGAAAAGGGAAGGGAGTGATTTGAATTCTAGGCTGATTTTTGTTTTATCGTGCCGCACATGCCTGTTGAGAGGGTTGAGAGGGGAGGGGAAAGACATGG
>NW_026267201.1:1041229-1042002 GCF_000697945.3 Frankliniella occidentalis
CCCCCCTCTACCTCCCCTCGCCCCACCTGGCTCTACGTGGCACGGCTGTACTTGCCATGTTGTTGCTATCCTGTTCCGGAATGAGCGATTTCCAACTCAACTGTCGCCTAACTATTATTTTTTTCGGTCTTTTCAGCCGGCAGTCTTTGCATTTACATTTATCGCCTTCTCTCGTCGCAGATAAACGCCCGGACCGAGCTGGCGCTCCGCTACAACGACATCTCCCCCCTGGAGAACCACCACTGCTCCGTCGCCTTCCGCGTCCTGGAGCTGCAGGAGTGCAACATCCTGGCCGCGCTCGCGCCCGACGTGTACCGGACCGTGCGCGAGGGCATCATCCGCTGCATCCTGGCCACGGACATGGCCCGCCACAACGAGATCCTGGCGCAGTTCAAGGACATCACCCCCGAGTTCGACTTCACCAACAAGTCGCACACGGACCTGGTGAGCGCAGCGTATCTCCCCCGGGGTCCTGGGCAGGGTCCTGGGCGGGGGCCTGGGCGGGGGCCTGGTCGGGGTCCTGGTCGGGGTCCTGGCCGGGGTCCTGGTCGGGGTCCTGGTCGGGGTCCTGGTCAGGGTCGTGATCGGGGTCTTGGTCAGAGTTCTGATCCTGGTCGGGATCGTGGCCGTGGTCCTGGCCTAGCCTAGTGCGGCCTGGGGTGTGGCGCGCGTGGCGGGCTGCGCAGGAGCGGAGTGGAGGGGGGGGGGGACTCTCTCCTCTGTGAGCGACTCAAGTCGAGTCTGGCACTAATTGGGGTGGCGCTTTTAACAAG
>NW_026267201.1:1050132-1050577 GCF_000697945.3 Frankliniella occidentalis
ACACCCAGAAAAAACACTTCCTTGATTCAAGTGCAAGCTGACACAAGATGAAATTCACCATTAAAACAAGGCAATTTTTTGTCTTTGGAATAAGATTTTTTTTCTCTCTTATTCGAAAGAAAATTACAGCTTGTTTCAAGAGTAAATTTGATAATAATCAGCGTCCACTTGAAACAAGGCAAAATTTACTTGAAACAAAAAAAACGACTTTTCTGGGCGCATTGAGACAGACAGACGGGCAGAGGGAGAGAGAGAGGGGGGGGGGGGACTCACGTTTCTAGCCGCTCTTTGATATCTTAATGCTGACGTAATTCTATAATCGCCGCTTGGCAACCTTTGAGATCTTTATCTGCAGAATATGATCCTTAAGATCTCTTAATCTTTGACTTTAGGCATCGCATGTGAGCTTCCTAATGCTAATTTAATCAATGCAAAATCCCCCCCC
>NW_026267201.1:1057907-1060201 GCF_000697945.3 Frankliniella occidentalis
CCCCCCCCACTTGCGGTGCGCGGTACCCTCTACTCCGGTGTCGGCCGCTCGCCCGGCCCTGACCCAATAAGCGGCCCAAGCCAGCGACCCAAATTCCGTTGACGATCAATACGTCACGGAGGGACGACCCCCGGCGGCCGGGCTCAGCGGTCTCATTCTGGACGGCGCGACTGCGCTGGACCGCGGGGGCACGCCGGCGTGGGGCCCGGTGTGTGCCCTCTCGGGCCGGCGCGACGGCTTGTCACACCCGTCACACGGCTCGGGGGCCCTTCCTGATGATCAAGAAAAAAGAAAAAAAAGAAAAAACGGCCTTTGATGGTTCAGCAAAAAGTTTGCCATTATAGCATTTTTTTTTTTTTTTTTTTTTTTTTTTTGCTGGAAGTGCAAAAACGATATCATAGGGCTGATAAACTCCAGCCGATTTCAATTAGCTTTCCCACTGTGGAAAAAACACATAAAAATTGGATTTCCTGATTTTGTTGCTATTTTAGCGAAGTATTACTGTCAATTAGCAAATTCGGGGTGAACCAGCAAACACATTGTTTTGCGTGATTTTGTAATACGACTAACTCAATTGCGTTGCTCACCGGTTGCCAAACACCCTTCGCAGTTCACTTTCACGTGACAACTGGTGACACAGGTATTTCGGGTATTTGCGACAGTCTATACGAATAACGAGGATGTTATGTGGAGGGATGCGGGATGCGGGTGACTCCGGCGGTGGCTCTCAGCTATAGCCGCGGAGTCCGACACTCCCCGTTTCTAGCCTCGTATTTTATTCAACACATCTTTCCCCACCTCAGCACTCGGGCTCGGACTGTCGCCCGGACCGAGGATGCCCCTGCGCGGTGCCCGGAAGTGCTACAGTGTGCGAATGTCGCACACTTGTAAGTGAGCGAACGCCATTCGTACACATGAAGGGACAAATGTGCGAATTTCAAAGGAAATTTCACACCTTTACCTTCTTAAGTGTACGAATGGGGATTCACACACTTACAAGTGTGCTGTATTCCCACACTTTGCGTTTCCTGTGTATTGGCGCTGGCCGACACTTGCCCACCTCCTGCCAGGGGTTTGGTCTTAAACTGTTACACTCGCTATAACACTCACTTTAGAACTCCCCCTCCCTGTCTCCACCGCCACTTCAGTCCCCCATCCCTCCTGCACCGACGCCATCGCTACCCCTCGCGGGGCCGGGGCGCGGGGTATCTACCCGCGCGCGAAAAGAAACACAAGGTCACTCGAGGAACAGAGTGATATTTTCTCCCCTTCTCTCTGCCCCAGCGTCTCTCTTTCGTTTGTGTTTCTTTCTTTTTTTGGTTCGCACTCCGCGATGCCGTGCCTGCTCCTGCGCGCGACGCGCTCGACCGGCAGGAACAGCGGAGGCGGGGGAGGCGGAGAGACGGGGGCGGGGAAAATTGAAAACGTGCGCCCTCGGTGAAAGTTTACTGCTCTCGACTGCGATTGAAAGCGAAGCGGTGGCGGCGGCGGCGGCGGCGGCCACCTCGGCGGCAGCCCCGGCGGCAGCGGGGGCAAGTGAGTGGCGGCCGGGAATGTTAGCCCACCGCTGAAACTCGCTAACTAGGTCACCGCAGGAGATCAGCGACGGCAATTTTTCAGCCGGGCGAGAGAGCGAGAAAGAGATGTGCGGCGCGAGCGAGAAAGAGATATGGAGAGAGAGAGAGAGAGAGAGAGAGAGAGAGCGGGAAATGGTTGTCGTGTACCCCCACGTTGGGATGACAACGTCGACGACCCAGGCGCGTTTTTTTTTATCCTGAAGAGTGGGTCTTTTTTTATCCCACCCCGTAGGGACGAGGAACGAGGAGACTCACAACATGCTCATCCCTAACCCCCCACCCCTGTCGTTCCTGCTCCTGCCCCCGTGCTAACCAGTCGCGCCTCCTCCAGCGGCCACCTACGCTGTACCTCCAGGCTACCCTCCAGGCTACCCTCCAGGCTACCCTCCAGGCTACCCTCCAGGCTACCCTCCAGGCCACCCTCCAGGCCACCCTCCAGGCTACCCTCCAGGCCACCCTCCAGGCTACCCTCCAGACTACCCTCCAGGCTACCCTCCAGGCTACCCTCCAGGCTACCCTCCAGGCTACCCTCCAGGCTACCCTCCAGGCTACCCTCCAGGCTATCCTCCAGGCTATCCTCCAGGCTATCCTCCAAGTTATCCTCCAAGTTATCCTTCAGGTTATCCTTCAGGTTATCCTCCAGGCTACCCTACCCTCCAGGCTACCCCCCAGGCTACCCCCCAGGCTACCCCCCAGGCTACCCCCCAGGCTACCCCC
>NW_026267201.1:1060813-1062082 GCF_000697945.3 Frankliniella occidentalis
CCCCCCCTCTCTCCCGCAATACTCTGCCGCTGTGGGGTTTTCGCGCGCCGTGAAATGATGCTCTTTTGCTGCCCCCAAGCTGTAATGAGCATGTATCTGCTCCTGGTTTCTGCCCCACGCCACGCTCATCCCCCGAATAGGCCCCCGCTGCAGAGCCGTTATTCTTTCCCTTTTGCTGGCCAGGGCAGCCGTGCTGCTGGAGCGGCCCCCGCCGCCGGTGTGCTGGGGCTGGCTGCTGGCGAGGGGTGCTGGTTTGGGTGCCTCCCCCCTCCTTTCCCCCGCGGATTCAAACTTGCAACTCACCCCCTCCTCCTCCGCTTCTCCCTCGTTACTTCCCCAGCCAGGTCGGCGCGGAGAGGCGATCTATCATCCCGCTGCCACATCTACTGCTGCTCGGCCTAAACTGCTTCGTGCCGCACTAATTTGTTGGCCGCTTTGTACCGGTGCCGGTGCGGAGCAGGGGAGGCGGGAGCGGCGGCTACGCACGGAGGTTGCGGGATAGATACGAGACGGGAGCGTCGCGGTAAAGTTTTGTCTCTCTCTCGCTCGCGACCCGCAACCAACCGACTCACGGCTCGGCATCAAAACGGTCTCTTATTTTGCGCACTTCTGCCAGCCCGCACTGCTTTTGCCGGCTGCTCCCTGCCGGCCGCCCGTGTCGGCAGCAGGAGCGGCGCAGAGGGGGTGCAAAAACCAGCAGCGGGGGGATGTTGTTCTTCTGCGAAATTGTACCCCTCAAACCCCCGCACCCTACCCACCGCCCGACCAGCATCGCCTCGGTCCGATTTAATTTGGTGAAGCCTCACGGCCGGGCTGGGCGTGTGGTCGGTGATGGTGTTCGGAAACTTTTGATGACGGAGCAGCCCCCATCGGCGCGGGGGTAGGCAACCCAGCCGACACCTGTGCGTCAGCGCGGCCTACGCCCGCCAGGTCGGCGCGCCGCAACGAAGAGCAGCAGGTAGAAGAGGAGGTAGATTGCTGGGTGGGGGTGAAAAATACCACGCCCAATTTATCCCTCCCACTTAAAGGTACTCTGGACTTGATGCCTTTCTATAGGGGTGTTGAATTTTAATGGCCTTTGGTCACGGAAGAAATTGTGTAAATGTATTAAAATTTAACACCTTTGGAGTAATGCTGTCAAAGGCGTGCTAATTTTACTCGAAAAAAATAATTATTAGCTGCATGTCTAGCCAAACTACCCGAACCATAGCTGAAGTGATGATGCCATACTTATCTATTGTTTATGTAGCTAACCTTTTTTTTTTGGGG
>NW_026267201.1:1062262-1064416 GCF_000697945.3 Frankliniella occidentalis
CCCCCCCTCCTTTCCCCACGCCCCTTTCCGATCCCGGTGGCCTGCTGCCGCCCGTCTGCTCCCGCGCGCCCCTATCCGCGACGACGCGACGCACGCTCAATACGATATATATCGCGATATATCGCGCGCGGCCCCGCCCCACCCCGCCGCACGGCAGCCAGGAGGGAAGTTCCCTCTCGTCACTCTCTGTAGACTCGCGTCCCGTCTTGACTCCAGTCTATCGACCTCGTCCGCCGATTCTCCGAGCGCCCCGGCACTCTGCTGCCAGTCACAATTGGGCCATGCACAAGTTTTTGTGATGTTTTTTTTGTCAGCTATTATTGAGTTATTTTTTTCCACGACTCTCTTGCTTTGAGTCTATCAGTACACATTACTCATAGTTCATTGTTTGCTGGATTCCAACCACGGCAAAATTCTGGTAAATGTAGAAACTTGCACACCGAATGACGTGACGTTTCGAGTATTCGCACCCCGAAAACGAGGTTCTTAAAACAAGTAAATGTCCTCGGAACGAGTCAATTTCCTATGACCTGTGCTAGAAAATTGCACGGCCCCATGACTACACCGAAAACGGCGTAATAACGCATGTTATCCACTAAGATGATAACGCGGTGCACATTTCAGTTTTTGTGGAATATTTTCTAAACGAGCTCTGAGATTTAGTTTTTGAAAGCACCATCGGATTTCCCGCGGAATTTCCGATCAAACAAGCCTACATGTGATAGGGTTCGGAGTTCAAATAATAAAACGGATTAAGACGTGTTCTTCGAGAACCTTTGTTCAGAACCCTATCACATGTAGGCTTGTTTGATCGGAAATTTCGCGGTAAATCCGATGGTGCTTTCGAAAATTAAATCTCAGAGCTCGTTCAGAAAATATTCCACAAAAACTGAAATGTGCACCGCGTTATCATCTATTGGATAACATGCGTTATTACGCCGTTTTCAGTGTACCGTCCCTGCACACGACGACACTTGCAGCGGAGTCCATATAACAATATTCCGTGCCGTGATGGTGTTGTTCGAGCAACACGATCGCCATACGTCAACAATTTCTGTTTACCAAGTGTTTGCCAGTTCCGTTTGTTGCAGCATGTTTTGTACACGTACACACGGCTATCGCTGCGTTTGTGTGACTTCTTTTCCCGCGCGCGGACTACTACTGGCTGCTTAATTATTTCTACAGCGTGTGCGAGAGGGTGGGGCTGCCCCTTCTCTTTTCCCCTCCGCCTTATCCGGCTCGCTGGCAGCCGCAGCGGCAGCCCCGGTCTTACTCTCTGCTGCAGCGGGGAGCAGAGAGCTCGAATGGTTGAGCCGGGCCAGTAAGGGAGTTAATAATTGAAGCGAGACCAGACCTTTATTATTCGTGGGTGCGAAGCCGCAATCCCCGCGGAGGTAGGCCACCCGCGTAGCGTGCATAAGCGCCACCCCCCTCACCTCCTCCCCCTGCTCCCGCACCTTGTACCGCATGGAAAAAAAGATTGGCTATGGAGCCAAAGAAATAGCTAGATATAGCTAAGCTTTTAATAGACCATTTAAATTTAGCTAAATTTCTATAGGTACCGTATCAAATTTAGCTAAATCTTAAGCTACTAAAGCTACAAATATTGCTAAATTTTATCTACTACCAGGTGTCCGGGAGAATACGCGGCAACTCGGCAACTCGATTGCAACCATGGTTGCCTACGCACTGGCGTGTAGGCGCTGAGGGGGAGACAAGCTATGGAGCTGCCGCGTATTCTCCCGGAGACTCGGTACCAGGCATAGCTGAAAAAAAAAAACAACAAATTAGCTAGCAGAAATAATTATTCCGTGTATTGAACTATTGGTTTGGCTACAAAGCTATTATTTTTGTCGTTATGCCTCCTCTGTTGTACCACCTCCTCGCACAACCACCACCGCGTTCTCGTCGACCCCCTCGCCAGCCGCCACGACTCTTCTTTCCCGAACTCTCCCCACCTTCAAAAGAAAAACACTACCCAGAAAGAAAGACGAGAACAAACACGAGGGGTGATCGATTTCCACACGAGATGAGCCCCAACTATGTCTGCCGACCGCCTCCACGCGAGCTGGTCTCCTCGCTGCCTCCTGCTGCTCCATACACTACACACCACCAAAAACGGTGTTCTTAATTTTAAGATTATACACAACATTT
>NW_026267201.1:1065780-1069943 GCF_000697945.3 Frankliniella occidentalis
GGTGTGGGGGCGCCAGGCGGCGGGGGGGCTGGGCCGGGCGAGTCAGTGCGAGAGCAGCGCGGGCACAGCCAGGGCAGGCGTCCGGAGCCGCGAGCGAGCGCCCGAGCAGCACAGCGCGGACCAGAGCCCCGGGGCGGCCAGGGCGAGCTCTGCCCAGCGTGGCGTGGCGTGCGGGCGCCTCCGACCGGCGCGGCGTGGCGACGACGGGTGTCAGCACCTCGTGCGTGTCTCTGTGTGTGCCTGTGTGGCGGTGCGAGTACGCGGGGGGGATGACGCTGTCGGGGAGTGAGTGTGTGTGCGAGCGCCACCGGATCAGCTGAGGGCGTCTCGTCCCCTCCCCCACGCCGTCCGTCCGTCCGTCCTCCTCCCTCTGGATATACTACTCAAACGGACCGCACCACCTCCCGTCGCCTGGCCGCGCGCAGCGAGCGCGCCGCTGCTGGAGTCTCTGCTGGACAGGTGAGCAGATGCTGGAGGGCTAATTGGCAGAGAGGGGGTGGGGGGTGGGGGAGGAGGCAGCACAGCAGAGGGCGGGGCGTGCGAACCGCACCACCACCGCGTGCACTTGAGCGCGCTCAGCAGCCGTTTGCACTGTGACTGTAATGAAGTGGAAACGCGCACGACACGTAGGTGTCGCGTATCGGACGCATAGGCGGGCGGAGGACACGGACAGGATCAGGACAAGGACCAGGACGTGTGGACAGGACCGGCGCGTTGCCCGTCCCTGCAATAGCGCTGGTACGCGCGTATGTGTAGTGCAACAGCAACCGACGATGAAACAGCGGTGCAGTAGGATCGCATGGCGTATTCGCACAATGACTCGTTTAGCCAAAGAGTGATGAGTGAACCGTGATCACATTTTCGTTGTTTGTAAACTGCATACTGACGTGTATGGGGATCTATAAAACGGAATCACAGTCACCATTTACTTTGGCATGCGGTAGTGGTCACGACCTCTTTGACCGCAAGGTGGTCATGATTGAACCCTGGGCTTTTGTGTTCTTCTGTCAGCTTTCCATGTTCCCCTCGCTGTGAATCTCGTCGAACGAGGCATGATCGAGAAGGTTTACCCGTCATCCGCCCTTACAAGATTACCAAGTTCATCCATTACAAGCTCTCCGAGCGCCTGACGGGTAGGCAACATTCCTGCTTGAAGTGCATGCGTGTGCTGCGGGTTGGCCTACCCCGAGTCCCGCAGGCGCTGAGGCTGAGCTGCCGTAACTTGCCGAATGAATCTGTGAAATATAACGGTGCCCGTACTGCGAACGATCCCTTTTCACGCTGCCCTGCGCCTCTTCTCCTAGGCGCCCCACAGATTCGAGTCACACCGGTGTCCTGCTGGGTGGACGCCTTTTCCGCTCCTTCCTTTTGCCCCAATCGCCTCGCCCACACAGCCTCAGCTCGCCCCCCTCCCCCCTCACAGACGCCGAGGTACCCACCCCGCAATGCGCAGCTTTGTGGCGGCGCGGTGGCGGCGCCGTCCATGCACTGGGGAGGCAGAGAGGGGGTAGGGGGGGGGGGGCTACCCGCGGCGTACTCCAACTCCACCGCGCCGGCAGGAGGAGGGGGAGGGAGTATTTCATAAATATTACGTGTGTTAGTGGCGTGTGTGGCGCGGAGGGGGGCGTTGGCACGAGTGAGTGTAGGTAGGGGGAGTGGTAAAAGGGGTAGGAGGGGGGTCGATGGATGGGGTAGGCAGGTACGTGACGAGGAAGGAGACTGGGTAATTACTTGCACTGGGTATGAGTCACCCGCGCGCGACCTGCCCGTGGTGTTCATTTATTCAACTACGCGTGCGGCGGTAGGGGTAATTTTTTTCCTGGTGGTTGTGCAATCGCCACAAACGCTGGGGGCAGAAAAATAAAAAAAAATAAAATAAGAGGAGATCAGGTAAAGGTATCACCTGTGAAAGGGGATCTCTTCAGTGCGACATGATTGCCGCTGTGGAATCGCTGTGCGCGGAAACGATGTCAAAACGACGACGACATCGTGACCAGGGATCCTAAAATCCGAAACTTACCCGGAAATTTTTTCAAAATCTTGAAACATTTTCAGAAAGGTTTTACAGAAAAAAACTTTTCAGGGAAAAAAACCTCAAACATTTTGAAACGAAATTGTTAAAAATTCTCCCCAAAAATACTAGTTGTGAAAAATTTTAATCCCTAATCGTGACGACGTTGTCGTTTTCGATATCGCTTGGACGTGGCGTCGCGCGGGTGCGGGGGGGATCGATGCGGCCCGCCGCCGGCACGTGCAGTATACATGTATCGTCTTTCCTTTCACGGCCCGCGCCCGGCCCGCGCCCGGCCCGGGGTCCCTTGACCTCGCCGTGCCTTATTTACCGGCGGACGGCGCGGCGCCTATACCGTGTGTCTACCACCCGGCCGGGGCGCGCCGGCCCAGGGAGACACCCATCTGTCGATATGCCCCGCGGTGCCGCGCGCCTATCGCCTCCTTTTGCAAGTCAAGGACACGCGCTGCCCTGCACGATAAAAAAATGACTTTGTTGTTATTGGGATCAGTTGTGTTTGGTAGGCTAAATTCGATGGCTGGAATCGAGAATCCGATGCCCACAACAACCAGGAGTTTCGTTGCCACGACCGGTCACCTATGAACGAATAGAACAAACTTCAGCTTGGTTCTATTCGTTCAAGAGTCCGGTCGTGACAACCAACTCCTGCTTGTGCGTATAGGATTATATCGATTAGCTATCGAATTGAGCCTACCAAACAGAACTGATGGAACTGATCCATACGACAAAGTCTAATTTTTCTTTGTGTTAGACGCGCTGACGGTGACGCGTAGCCAACCAGGTGCCGCTTGAGCTGAAAGAGTTTTTGTGTAAAGTTACACACACCATATTGTTTAAACTTCTCGGGCACTGCGTCGTGAAAAGGCATTGCGGAATTCCAAGCCGACCCCTCATGACTTGAAGCTCAAGCTTACTGTGTGGGGGTCTGTTGCGCCCTGTCGTTTTCGGCAAATGTAAGTGCACAACCGTGAGCTTTATACGGTGAAAACAAAAACTTGCACTGTTTGAACAACTGTTTAAAAAGAAACACAGACCTATACAGATTGAACTGCAGAAGCAGAGCCTCCCCGATATCTTCCGGATGGATGGTCTGCTTGCAATGCGGCCCCTGCATTACGAGAGTTGTGAATTGATTTTTCGTGAATTAAGTTTCGCTTAATAATATTTTGCAGAGATCCATTCCATCTGCCGTGTTCGTGTGCTATATATACATTTGCCCGTGTGCTGGACGTGTGAGAGGAAACATAACGTCACAGCCCTTTTAGCTCAGTTCATACTGTCTGGATTAGAAGCAGTGTGCTGTCCGATCCGGTTGGGTTGGCCGGCGTGTTGTGGCGTTGGACTCGGGCTCCCTTCGTCGCTGTACTGCGTGGGGGGGCCGGGGCGGTACAATGGGCTCACCTGTTCAACAGAGTGCAGCGAGGAGGAAAGCGGAAAGGGGTGAGAGAGAGATGTGATCGTTGGTCAGAGGCAGGTGGGGTGGGGGTGGGGGCAGTTGTGCAGCGCTAAATGATTTGCGAACATGTGAATTTGCTCTCTCTCTCTATCACTCACACAGACGCACACAAGTGTGAGGCTTTCACGGCAAGCGCTTTAAAGCGCCGCTGGGTGCCCTCTAGAGTAATTCTGGACCGATGGCACGCTGGCAGAATTTGATAAATCTGATAATTCTCACTCTCCGCGACAAAAGTGGCTCTCGGTTGCGGCGGGTGCAAGGGGGCAACCCTTTAGCTGTGCTCCTTCCTCTTCATTATCAGCTGCAGCAGCAGCTGCAGCAGCGTCCCAGTGGGAACCATAGGTGACGTTACGGCGTCGAAATGGACGCAGTAGGGGCCATACCCTAAACATGAAAGAACAGTAGCACAGTCCCCCGCAAAAGTCCCCCCCCCCCTCTCTCCCGCCATAACAATAAAAGGCTGAGCGAAGCGCGCGCCGCCGCCAAGCCTGCTGCTTTATTATTGACTGTATCGAGCTGGGGCTGGCCAGGGTGACGACGTACTGCGGGAAAAAGTAGTACGTATGCGTGGCGGATCATACCCTCTGCACTACTGTGTGGATGGCGGTGCGCAAAACTGGCGAGACAAACGCTGTTTGCTTCCAAGAGACCGGCCCCCCGGCCCCCTCCCTCTCT
>NW_026267201.1:1071052-1077279 GCF_000697945.3 Frankliniella occidentalis
CAACACCCCGCCCGCCCCCCTCTCTCCTCACGGGGCCCCGTGGAGTGATTTGAGGGGAGGGGGGCGTCATCGCATAAGGAGGGGGGGAGGGGAATGGCCCCGCCGCTAGGTCTCGCCAGGGGGCTGTCCATAAATTAGGCACGGCGTTTATGCGGAAAAGGGAAGTGAAGTGAAGGGTGGGGGACGGGGTGGGATGGGAAAGGGTGGGTTTCAAACCAGGCGCCCCACCACTTAACCCCCGCACGGTCAGCCTGCAGGCCGCACGCCGCGCGCCCACGCGTAAGATGGGTTGCCTGGCACGCCGGCGCGGCACGCGCCTGTCGTCTGCCTGTCGCGGCCGCCCCGCCCCGCCCCGCCTCGCGGACAGGCCGTACCACAATGGACTAGCTGGCCCGCCTCGCCGGCGCGGGGCGGCGTTTAGTCGGCCGTTCTGGCATGATATTTAATTAATGGCCCTTCCCTAATGCTCTGCCTTCCGCCGCCGCCTGCCCTGCCCTGGACCCCTCCGATTCGCGGCGCCGTTCCTCTCTATTTTCTTTCTGCTTTCCATTTATCTATCTACATATCTCTCTCTCTCCCTCTCTCCCTCCCTCTCTCCCCCCCTCTCTCCCTCCCTCTCTCCCTCCCTCCCTCTCTCCCTCCCTCCCTCTCTTCTCCTGTCGCTGGAGCTATGGCTCTCTCTTTCTCCTGCCGCCAGGGGCGCCTTATTTCAAATTCTGAAACATCTCTCTTTCGCCTGCCCCTCTCCCGCACTTCCTCCCCCGTGCTTTCCGCTCTCTGTTCCTAACCCCCAAGTCGAAATGTCGCGATTCCCAATGTGCTCTTTCATCTTTTTCATCCTTTAACATTTTTCCTTTACGTAGGCCGCTTTAAAGTTTGTGGTCTGGTGCTTTACGCCACAGCCATCGCATCCATTTTGACACTAGATTATCCACTTATGTAACGTACAATAAGTACGGGCAGCGATGCGTTTTCGGGGGCAGTCGTGTCACAAAAAGTACATTTATTTTCTCAAAGACAGTCGTTAAAGTCTCATTGTTTCGATCGTAACGAAACGCTTATTTTCATGCAGCTGAAACCGGGGTGGTTTGGTTATACCAAGCCGGTCACTTTTCTTGCCTGTAGAGCTCATGAATAAGGTCTATAAGACAAGAGCACGACGATGTCGGGTGAGCGCCCCTTTCCGGAAACCGGCGCACTTCCTGTGCCTCGCATACTTCTTCAAGTTTTCTGGGCACATGCCAGAAATCTCTCAGCAGTCCGATTCTTCCGATGCGCCTAGAGAGATACATCGCCTGACGCTCCAGGCGAGCTGATAGCACACATTTTTTTAACCGGGCACAAAACAACGCCAAGGGCGAAACATACACAGACACACAGGCTCTCCCTTCTTCTTATCAAGACATACTGTCAAAAACATTGTACCAAAGCACACCGCGTACACCAAATGGATGGTAGGTAAGTGGGGTCCACAATATCACTCCCTCCGAATATACATATCCTATCCCCAATTATTTCTGCTTGTCTCTAACACATCTTGCCTGCATTCTTGTCGTTCCCGACGCTGCCCTCTAGCTATCCCCCCCCCCCTCTCTTTGCCGCCTCTGCTCGAAAAGGGTTTCTGCTTTGTTGGTCGAAAGCGATTGCCGCGCTGTCGCCCCTGGTGTATAGCGCGGCACGCCGAGACGGCTGGTCTGGCGGGGCGGGGCGGGGCGGGCGCTGCGGCTCATTGTCTTTCACTGAGACGGTATCATCATCATCATCATCTGCAGGAGAGAATAATAAAGTTCCCCCCGGGATGGCCTACTGCTCGTGGGACGAGACTTACGAGGGAGAGGGGAGGGAGTGGAGCGTGCAGGGCTCGGATGCTGATAGCTGCTAGCTGCTTCTACCGCTGCTCTGGGGCCAAAAATCCTCGCGAGGTTTTAATTTTTCCACACGGCTCGTTCTTATTTGAGCGATAGTTTGTCTGAAGTACTTCATTTTCGAGAGTGCACCCGGAGAACCGCGTTTCTTGAGTCGATTGTTCTTTTTCCACTTTCGAATAAAATAATCTGGCCTCAACCTCAACAAATTTTTGTCATATTTTTTCAAAAAAATATGACATATTTACAAAAATTGTTGAATAGTTCACGAATTATGTTCTCGACCGGGCCTATTAATAATGCGAAGCACGTTAGTGTAATTGTGTGGTCCATGGTGACGGTGCGTAGGAGGAGAGGTGCGGTGGCGGTGTTGGGTTGCCGAGAGAGGGACGTCGCCTTAGCGCCGGTGAGTCGCCTCTTCCTAATGGGTTGAGGAATGGGGCTGGAGGGCTGGGGGGGCATCGTCGTGTGGGACACGCTATAGAATGCAGGCGTCCCCTCCCGCCCTGCCGCCTCTCCGCCTCGTGCTCCGTTCCACCCAGTGACGAATGGGCCGTCTTAAGCCTCGCTCGTCACTCTGCTACCCCTCTCCTCCCGCTACCCTCCGAACAAGGAGGGGAGGGGGGGGGGGAGAGAGAGGATAGGCAGCACGTAGCACTGGTTCACCACCCCTTTCCCCCCAGCGAAAACTACGTTGGCACGCCGCGTCACATTTTGTCCTGAGCGTCGTCCATCTCAGTCTGTCGGATGGTAAACAGATATATTTTCCCTCTCTCCCTCTCTCTCCCTCCCGCACCGTCCCTCTCTTTACCTCCCACACTCTCTGTCGTAGCCGTAGTACTTTCTCTCGCGTCATCATCAGCGCTATACCTACGGCCTGTAACGTTTGCTGCTGCTGCTGCTGCCCTGTCCGTCTCTGCCGCTCTCTGCTGACTTCGAGGGAGGAGAGCGGGGAGTCTGTCTGAAGTAAACAACGTTTCTCTCAACATTTGCGCGCGCCGAGGATGTCCTTGTCCCGCGTCTCGGCAGAGCCTCTGCAGAGCCGCTCGCAGCCAGAGCGGGGCCATCATCATCATCACAGTTATTGCAAGCCTGCTGATCCTGCTAACACCCCCGCGTCGCGCCGTGTGTGACGCGTCCCGCAATAGAATTACATGTTCTTTCCCCTTCTCCCTGGTCTCTCTCTCTCTCTCTCTCTCTCTCTCTCTCTCTCTCTCTCTCACGCTCCCTATCTCTCTCCACCGTCTCGACGGGCTCCGAGGCGCCATTACTCCTTTCATAACGTGTGGAGGAAAAGGAGAGCCGGGCGACGACGGTCTTTACTACCGTGATCCACACGAACACGGGGCTGGCGGCGTGGCGTGGAGAAGCTCGGTGCGCTCGCCGAAGGACGAGAGAGTGCGAGAGAGAGAGAGACGCACGCGACGGAGACATCCCGTCCTGCCCATTCCCTCTCCTTCATCCATTAGCAGAGAGAGAGTGGACGACGTGAGGGGTTAGTAGGGGGAGGGGGGGGGGGTAACCACTAGGGCTAATACATCCTGTCCCCCCTGCTGCTGGATACGCCGATGCCGCAACCCTACACCCCTTGCTCACTCACCGCCCCTCGCCCCTCCTCTTTGCACCCCCTTCAAGTAGCAGTGCGGGGGTATTGTGTCGTATAGCACTTCTTACGACGTGCACCCCCCCCCCCTTACCCCTCCCTCCACCTTGAACCATACCCGCCCTCTCCCCTCCGCCGGCGTATCGCCGGGCTCGTGCACAAGGGCCCGCTATGGACCCCTTCTACCCTCCTTCCCTTTTCCCCTCCACGCCCGGCTGCTGCTGCACAAACCACGGCAAAGCAGCGGACTCTGATAAAGATTGCGCCCCGGCCCCGCCCGGAGAGGAAGGGGGTGAGAAGTGGTGCGGGGGTGGAGGGGTTGGGGTAGAGCCTGAAGACCGAAAGCGATGCAGTCGAGGGCGGGTGTAAGGCATTGTCGCGTATAACTATTACAGCCCGTATATCGGCTCTTTTATTTCACACTCTGCTGCTCGTGCTCGAAGTTCCTCCAATGTTTTCCCAGTGTACTGGGTCTTTGATGAAAAGAAGGAGGACACTTTTTCAATCATTGTTTATGACTCTCAGACTCCTAATATTGTTTAATTCGAAAATTAATGGAAACGATGAACAAATGCAAATTATCGAATAAAAAACATGCACATTGTAAAAAAAATAATTGACACTCTAGCAGCTGGCCCGCCCGTCCATCTAGTCCAACTATTAGTGCCAGGGTTACTTTACAACGAATTTATTACGCCAAAATCGGGGGTAAACGGTAAACTCCTGGATGGCCGTTCCCTTGCTAACACGTTCAGTGTGGCTGTGCATCTTGGTGATCGTACAAAGTGGCAAAGCGTGACTGCATTATGGTCACTCCGCACCGAACGTGTTAAGGGATCCCCAGCTGCGCATCGTCACACTTGCCGCAGAGCACCTGGACTCCGGGCAACACCCGCCGCACCTCGGTGCACTGCTTTCTGCATTCGTCCGGATCATGGTAAAGATTTGGGGCGCGAGGGCCTAGTAGTTGGCGCCACAGCAAAAGCCTCCTCAGCGCCCGCAGGCCGCACTGCTCTACGAAAACGTGCAGGTCGGCGCAGTGGTATGGCCACCCCCGGCCCAGCCCCGCCGCTTCGGTGCCCATCCACAGCACCAGCTCCTCTAGGGACTGGCCGTGAGCGCGCAGCAGAGACTGCAGCGTGACGCGGGAGAGACCGTCCACCGAGAGCCATCGGAGGCCGTCGCGTCCCGGCAGCAGTGCGGGCAGCACGAGGTTATTACTTCTCAGGGTGCCAGAGCCGCTTTCATTTCTACTGACCCTCATCTCGAGCCTCCTCAGTCGTGGCATGTCGTGCACCACGTGCAGGTGTTCCTCCCTCGGGTTGTCCAGTCTGAGCTTCTCCAACGTGGGCGCGGCGACCTTCAGCAGCTCGAGGCTCCAGGTGGGCCAATTTGTCAAGCGAGGGTTAGGGCCGCAGTCCACACCGCCGATCCATGTCACCTGCGGCAGCATTGAGTCAGTCTCAGGGCGGCGTGGCGATACAGGGGAGCGATACAGGTGAGGCTACGTTTGGCCGATGGTCTAATAGCAATCCTGGCCTGAACTTACCCCCGGCGCGGCCCGCAGGGTGGCTTCTGCCACTGCCTCGTAGTAGTTGTTGTTGTTGTTGTTGCAGGGCCAGGAAATGACAGGGTGACCTTCAGAACATTTCACCAACCATCGGCAATAGTTAGTTTACATTCGTTCGCATTCGATAAATAAAGCGCTTTCGATTCGTACTTTGAGAACTAACTGCGCAAATGTTCCGCAGACTCACCATGATGTGATTGGGTGGACATGTTGTTAATATGCCCCTCTTCCCTTTCTCGCGCAGTCCCCTCCTCGGTGAGCTTGGTCCGCGCCGCAAGCAGGAGGCACAGGGCCTCGGTGAGGGAGTCCGCAGGGTCCCCCGAGTTTCGGAGGGTCCCCGTCAGGATGCGGTCGCCTCCCTGCAGAGTCACACTCCAGGACTCTCTGGCCAGCAGTGTGAGGGCGTTCTGGGCCTCCTTCTCTTGGAACTGGCGCTGAACGCTCTGGAGCTGCGCGGCGGCCTGCTGCAGCACGCCCCCCTGCAGGCGCCGCCTCAGCGCCGCCATGGTGGTGAGGACCTCGTGCTCGCCCCAGCACCGGGGCGTGGCGATGGCGCTGCAGCTCGTGCACCACGGACTGGGGAGCCTATGTCGCGGGGAAGCGGTGTTGTGACGCGGTACAAACGGGTATACGAATGTCATGGTCCTCTCAGTGTGATGTTCCGGACCGCCAAACCGCGGAGCTCATATTAAGGACCCCATGATAATTGTACCTGGAATCTTACCCTGGGCTTCAAATAACATGAGGTCCAGCTGCTTGGCCCTGGACATACTTCTAAAAGACCATGACATTTGTAGGGCACGTGGTATGCCGCGCGACCTCTCACGAACGCAACAGGACAGAGCGTCTGGACTGTGGGCAGGGCTCGATGCAGCTCAGCGCGATAACGACAGGGCGTGCTGAGGAGACGTACCTCGCGTTGCCCTGGCACTCCATCAGCTTGAAGTTGTTGGGGAGCGACTCGGGAGTACCTCTGTAGGCCTGTGGGCGGGAACGGGTTCTGGTTAGCGGGACTCTTTCGACTTTTACTTACCATGGGCATTTCAGATCGAGTACAACACCGTCAGATCTCCATGGAGATTTCCACTGACACTGAGATGCATCTTACCGTCCGGCATATGGGACACCTCCCCCTCTCGCTCCCCTGGAGGCACTGCAGGCACACGGTGTGTCCGCAAGGCACGAACTT
>NW_026267201.1:1078064-1086596 GCF_000697945.3 Frankliniella occidentalis
CAGATGTTCTGTTTCCCTCGACTCTTCCCTCTGTTTGCGTGCGCCGTGCGCGTGAGTAGAAGCGCGACGGAGAGCGCTCAGGCGTGGGCGGGGGAGCGGATGGATGGGTTATTTATGGCCAAGTGACTTATTGAATTAAGTAGCGTTATGTTCTGCAGCGATATGAGATACGGCCTTCGCTACCGGATGGGGGATGGAAAAGGGAAGGGGTTCCGGATGAGGGCTGGAGACTGTGTCATATGGTGCACATGGCGGCTACGGGCTGCCAGAAAACGTTCGTGCTTAGTTAAACCTACGTCCGTTTTGGACCATTTTTGTGCTCAAATTTGTATGATTTCGCACAAATGAAAGACACAAAAGTGTTCAAGTCAAGGAAGAAATGTATGGAAAAAAATCGATCGCTTGGATTTTGTACAATTAAAAGGAAGGCTACAAATCCAGTTCGGGTGTTGCCGACGGAGTGCAAACCAAAGCGGAGGTACCACACTGCAGCGCGGCCAGCGTGAGCGAGCCCCATAGCTCTACCTTGTTTTTCGAACGGCGAGTTTGCTGTTTGGACTCACGCGCGCGCACTCAACGTTAGTTCAGCTCCTCCGGTAATGACCCCGCGTGGCTCGCCGCACCCCGCTCCCAGAGGGGCACTGCGCCTCGCACTGAGCACTGTAGCACTACACCAGTCCAAACTGGGTGTTTTCTTCCACCACCTACCCTCCATACTTTTTGTTATGTTTTGCTTCCTCCCACTGTTCACCCCAGAAAATGGTATCCTTGAAACAAAGTGAAAGTACATAAAGGCCTTTTAAAAAACACAAGATAATTACCTTTTCAAAAAGCAAAAATCGGTCAAGTAAAGAAATTGTCGTTAGATTCACAAAATGTCTTTGAAAACAATGCTTTCCAATAGGAATACCTTATACCAAAGATAAAAAAATTCCTTGTTTACTCTAAATGTCCAAGGACAATTTTTGTAACTAGCACCGGACTGCTGTGTGCATAACTAGCTCAGATACAATATTGTAACTATCAACACACATTAAGTGTGTAGCAAGTCACAATATTATATCTGAATTCAGTTATGCACGCAAAAGTCCGGCGCTACTTAAAAAAAAATTCCTTGTCATTTAGATTGTTCTTTTAAATTGTTTTTTAAAAAGTTCCTTGGATGAGAGCACTATATTTTGTGTGTCCGCTCGGCATCACAACCCAAACGTGTCCAGGTCGGTCCATGATCACCCTCTCCGCTCCGACCCCACGACTGAGGGGCGCGCTGCCATGGGCGGGCTACTCAGAGCCCCGAGCCTCGGCAAAGTTTTCCCTTCTCTCTCGTTCTCACTGTTGCAGCCCGTGTCATCGCTCTCGCCTTGTAGTCATGCCTAATCTCAGCGACATATATTCACAATCTCTCTCCGCCCTCTCTTTGTCTCTCTTATTTTGCCTAGGGATTCGTCTCACTTGCTCCAAACATGACAACGTGTGTCACACGGGCGCACATCATCATATCGCCAGACCTTTGTCATCCGTCATGTGCACATGTCCCGTTGCACGTCATGTGCATGTCGCATGCTCCCCCTGAGCTCCCAACAGCAGAGCACTCCTGATACAAATAATACACGGTCCTCTTGTTTCCGGTTCGATAGTCTTCAGGTTTTAGTTATCCCGCCAGTGAGCGACAGGCATGCGGCGCAGTTACTCGCTTTACTCGTCAAACTTTTCGAGGGAGCAGTCTGTAAGTGCGCGCGCGCGCACACACGCTCACACGCACATGCACACGCACGCTCATGCACACACACTCATACACGCACGCACACACACACACACACACACACACACACACACACACACACGTGTTATCGCGCGTGGAAGGGCTTAATTAGCTTCCCGCCGTGGAGCTTTCCGGAGCCATCATCTCGCTCTATTGGCGGGCGCATCCCCCACCACGCCCCGCCACGCCCCACCTCACCACACCCCACCACACCCCACCCCACCACACCACACCCCGCCACGCCACGCCACGCCACGCCACGCCACGCCCCGCCACGCGCTCGACATTTATTCGACTCATCCGCACGTCCTCGAGCCGGGCCCGGGCCGGGCCCCACGCGGGGCGGAGAGGGCCACGTCGACATAATGTTAAGCGCCCCTCTTTCCCACCACTCTCCACCACCCACCGCCAACCACTCTGCTCCCACCACGCCCTGCCCGCAATGCAAATGACATCCTCTTGACGTGGACCGGGGTGCACTCCCTATACGCCTCTCTCTCCCTGCTCTCTCCCTCTCCCTGCTCCCCTTCCCTGATACCTTTGCGGCTTTCTTCTTGTTCTGTCTCTTGACGCATCGCTTTTTTGTTGCTGTTTTGTTGTTTTTTTTGTTGTTTATTCACTTTTAAATATAATTGCATGCATGTCCCTTGATGTGAGGAGCAAGATGTTTTCGACACATTTCAACACTCTTCTCAGGAAACTCTAGTGTTGTACAGTATGACAGTTTAAACTGTCATACCAAAGTGAACTGCAGTTTAAACTGTCATACTATTTGTGGTCTACAGTTCAAACTGTCATACCATTTGTGTTCTACAGTTCTATGTGTAGGACACCGCGTGTCCAACAGCCACAAATGACGATTTTAACTGTCGGACACGTCGTGTACTACACTTATAACTGTACACCACAAATATGACAGTTTAAACTGTAGAACACGAATGGTATGACAGTTTAAACTGCAGTACAATTGGTATGACAGTTTAAACTGTCATGATGTACGACACTTGAGTTTCCAGTTCCAGAGTATAATAAAGTATAGACAAGGAATATGGAAAAGGTTTGATTAAAACGGGTGACGCAGGTCACATCTTATGATCTATAATCTGTCACTGGCAATCATAAACTTGAAGAAAAGAATAACACAGCCTCCTATAAACCCAGCGAAACCGACCCCTCTCTCAGGAACGATACCTGACACCTTCACCCTCCCAGCAACCTTACAGAGCCACGCACAAGCTGCGACACCCTACCGCCGCACCCACTTCCCCCCCGGTGCGGTGGCCGCTTTGAACCCACCCCCAGCACCGCCACCGTGTCTCTGCTTACCTACCAGATACCGCAACCTGCGCACCCACCTAACTACCCCCCATTGCTCAGCCCCTCAGCCCGAAACAACAGTGGCTGGTACCTTTCCTCTCCTTTCGCTCCCTCTCCTCCCGCTCCCTCTCCGCCCCTGACCCTTCTCCCTCCCTGTCCTCATCCCAGCACCAGCCGACGGGGGAACAGCGCCTTGAGACTGTTGTGTTCATTATTTCCTGCTCTCCGGTCAAGTGTGCTGAGAATGGCGCGGAGAAGAAAGCTCTCTCTCTCTCTCTCTCTCTCTCTCTCTCTCTCTCTCTCTCCTCTACCTACCCCTCTCTTTTCCGCGTGATGCACGCCCTCCTAGAGGAATGGGGAGGCGGAGGGGCAGCACGAGGGTCGCCTGCTTATTTAGCTTACCGTGTACTTGCAGCTCTGGCGCTTCCGCTGTCGTTGTGTGAGAGACCTCTCATTGTCTGCTGCCTAGTGAGCAGGAACTTATCCGGATTGCAGTATGGCTATGTGGACGGTTCCGTGGCCCCCGGCTTACTGTAGCGGTTGTGTCCCTGGCCCCAGACCTACTCCTACCCTCCTCTCACTGTAAGGAAATATCGTTGTAAATTTACATTTGTTTGTAAAATCGAATCAAAATTTAAGATGTAAATTTACGAGTGCACATTTTTTTTTTACTCGCCAATGCATTTGTAGTCGATACGTACTGCATTTATTTTTACGATTACAAATTAAAATTTAACAGCTTGCGTCAAGGAGAATTTTCCTGTAAACCTTACCACCATTTTTCACAATGCTCTCTGTTCCTGTGTGGCCGTCCCGCTGCAGAACCACCTTGGTTCCGTACCCCGGACCTTCGCGATCAACGTGGTTGGCTTAGCGCGGCCACAGCAGCAGCGGGGCCCAGGGCGGCCCAGGGCCACCGGAGAGACAGAGAAGGGGGCAAGGGGATTAGAGTTATGAGAAGGCGGGTGGGACGGGGTGGGGGGTAAGGGATTTGCAGGGCACGGGGCCAGCGTGCCGGTCGAAGTGGTGGGGGGTGGTGGCTGCGCAGGCTGCGACGCTCAGGCGTCTCCG
Organism: Frankliniella occidentalis; assembly: GCF_000697945.3. Classification (NCBI taxonomy): domain Eukaryota; kingdom Metazoa; phylum Arthropoda; class Insecta; order Thysanoptera; family Thripidae; genus Frankliniella; species Frankliniella occidentalis. Next base: position 1,082,215 of record NW_026267201.1, read on the forward strand.
CGCCGCTGCCGCCGCCGCTGTGAGGCAGTAGCACGGTGGTGATCGACCGCCCGCCGCCGCCTCCGCAAAAACGAGTGTGCGGCTCATGAGAGTCAAGCGCTGGGGAAGCGGACGATTACTGATGAGTGTGCCGCGAAATGGCGGCAAACTCTGCAAACGATATAGTTTGCAATATTTTGTAGATAGTTCTATTACATGTGAAAAGCTGAACGACCTCGTTACAATATCAACTGCGTTTATTTCCGATTGCTTCTGAGCCTTTTCCATTCTTCCCTCCCCGTCCCTCTCAATCTCTCTCCCATGACACCCCGCTCGTTTTTAACGTGCTCGTTTGTATAGCTTCGTTTGTTTTTTTGTTTTTGTTGTTGTTTTTTAGCAAAGAGACTGCAGCCCCCTCTGCAGCCCCCTCTGCCCGCTCTGTGAGGGCAGTGCTGGTCGGGGGCGGGCCGGGGCCGGGAGTCGCCTGCTTGCCCCGCCGGCCTCGCGCTTTGTTGTTTCTGACCAATTCATTTTATTCACCGAACTCACCAGAGCAGACCATTTCCCCTTACACTCTGCGTCAGTGATGTAGCCATTCTCTGTCCTGTTTCACTCGGGCTCACCTCTCTCTCTCCCTCCCTCGCTCCCTCCCTTTCTCTCTCATTCTACTTTTTTCTCTTTCTATGCGTTAATTGCTGTGTAGTGTGGAAATTTTAGACACTTTGCTGTGTCAAACTAGATTTTACGGTAATAATTTTAGAAATTTAATACGTTCAGACATATACATTTTCGAAATGATACTTTTTTTACCAGTTTTTTTTTACCAGTTCTGCACAGAATTATATTTTTCGAGAGAAATAATTAATCAAGTACCGCATTCGCATGGTTCTGCGAACCCGTGGCCAGCCGGCGTACAGCGGCAGATGGGATATTTTACCTCACTCTGCAGAAGTTCTACTTTACTGCAAAGCATTGGAACCATTACGCCATAACCAGGCATGATGATGTTGGATGATGCTGGAAACTCTGTATGTTTGGTTTCCACTTTTTACGTTTTTAAAAGTATATTTATAATCTATAGATTATGCATTTCAAGTAAGTAAGCACCTTGCACCTTGGATGCAGAACAATCATGCTCTGCAGCACACAAGAGTGCTCATTTTTGTTTCCGTCTAAGCGTCTGCTGAGCGTGTTTCTGAGATTGCACCGCAGTACCGCCGCCGTCATTCCAGGCGTCGTGTCTCGCGTCGTTTCCCACGGCCGGCTGAGTGCTGGATGCTGGAATTCCTGCCGATACGCGTGGGCTGAGTGCTGGATGCTGGAATTCCTGCCGATACGCGTGCCGATACCTTATGTGGGTCCGGTGGATCCCGTCCCGACTGGACGTGCTGTGGGTGGCCTAGTAACGACATGCGGGGGGTCGCTGCTGCTGGGTTGCTGCCCCCCCCCCTCTAACCCCTCCCCTTTCCACTCTCACATGCACACAGACGTTCGTTCATCCACTTCCCGTTTGCCTGGAGGCCAAGGGGCCACGTCACAGCAGGGCGATCAGAAAGTGCTCCTTCCCCCTCCCCCATTCTCTCTCTGACTCCGTCTCTCTCCCTCTCGTGCTTTCCGATTGATAGGCCAAGGAGAAAAGAGATGGACGGGGCAGGATGCTGCCGTGGACACTGCTCCGGGCGACAGCAGCAGAGCAGGGTGGGGGCGACTGCCCTGTGCCTAACATGTGCCGTGCTCCCCGTAGAACATTGTGCACTGCCCATCCCGCTAGAGGGATCACAAGCAAAACACTCTTCTCCCACCCTCTTCTCTCCCCTCATCTCTCCCCTCATCTCTCCCCTCATCTCTCCCACCTCTCTCTTTCGCCCCCCCCTTTCCCTCACTCACTCGCTCTGCCCCGTTGCACCTCTCCCCTCTCGAGCCCAACCTCCGGCCTCCGCTGCCCTTTGCTACGACCAAACCAAATTGGCTCCACAGCAAACTGGGGCGGCGGCGGGATCCTGATCCAACTCAAAGGAGCGGCGGACCTGGAGCAGGGAGCGGGCTCGGAAGGATCCAAACGAGGGCGCCATGCACGCGGACCTGTCTGTCGTGCGCGGGCGGCAAAGGGAAAACCGGGAGCCACGACCGAGACTACGACTACATACCTGCATTGCAAACTTTCTAATATTTAGATTTTTATCAAAATCTGGCTCAGGAAAGGGATTTGAAGTCACGAACCTCGTCCTTCTTTGACTTAGTTGTCCTATTACACTCTAAATGGGAAGGAACTTTTGTTTCTAATGATTAGTCGACCCAAATGTAGCTGATTTGTCCATACAACTTGTGTCGCAAGACGGTACAAAACGTTTTAAAAACAATATGTCCCTGGTTGGTATTGGTGTCAATTTTTGCAAAGTTTTTAAACGCATCCTACTATTGACAACGTTTTTTCTTCCGTCTGTGACATCGGAATCGAATTACTCTACTCCGCAACGCAAAATGCTTGCAATGAATTCTGAAGAAGTTTTGTAATGCGAACTAGGTCTTCGCGCAAGCTTGCAAACTATTTCTTTGCAATACGAACCCATCGTTTGCAAGGATTCTGACAACTTGGAAAGAATTTCTTTGCAATACGATCTAATTCTGTGCTCGGGCTAGGAACTTCTTTGCAACGTTGCAAAAGAATATAGTTTGCAAGCATTTTACAACGTGAACTCACAAGCTTCAACTTGTCCTTGTAAGACTTAGTTTGTCATAGGTTGTCTCAGGTTTTGTTTACACGAAATTATTCCTCCCCACTGAGGGCGTAGGTAGCCTACCTTTAATCAGTACAATATATTTAAAACCGAAAAAACAAAGATAGGAATCAACACCCTTCTTGGTAACTCAGTGCCCTTATGCACTAAAATATTCGCACCCCTAGAAAGTTACTAAAGTGACCCAATGGTCGGACATGTGCCTTTTTAAAGGCAATATGAGTTTGGCACAGGCTAAGTCCTACTTACTTTTGTTTTTCCAGTTAACAATGTGAACAAACGTACAAACGAACCGAATATATTTTTTTGTTTTAAATCACTAAGGGGGTTGTTCCGTGCACACAGGCCAGCCCTTGAAGTGGTGCCAGGAGGCCTGTCTCTGGTCGTGCCCAGTTGTAGATTACTGCAGCGGCACTGCTCCACCCCGCCCCGCTCGGCCCCGCCCCCGGTACAAACGGCTCGTCGCTCCTTTGTCACTGCTCGAGGGCGGTACGGGCAGACGGCGGCGGCGGCGATGGCGGTGGTGGTGTTGTGGTGGTGGTGCGAATATTAAAATTCTAGACGGGGACTTTTGCCACCGTCCTCCACTCCGCTTTACAAAAATATAAATTTTGCTTGACGGAGACCGAAAACCTTCACTACATGATAGCATGCTGATTGTGGCGTGGGTCGATTGTTTTCAGCAGTGTCCCCGCCTGATTTCATGCGATTGATTGCAGAGAGTATGGTAGTGGTGGTGGTGGTGGTGGTCGGAGGTGGAGAGGAGGAGGGGGTCTCTTTCAATTTGAACAGTCCCGCCCCCTCCAAACTCGCTGTCGTGTTGCGAATGCAGATCGCGAATTTCTATCGGATCGCCGCCGCGCTCGCTCGCTCGCTCCCGCCGGCTGTGTGCGGTGTGGTGTGTTTTTGCCCGTGTCGCGGTCGGCGGCCGCTGCGGTTTCAGGTCACGACGACCAAAAGTGCCGTTCATGGATCATTGAACGCCCGCGACCTCGGGTAGGCGGTAGACTGGCCGGGGACCCCAGTAGTAGTAGCACCGACGATGGCGCGGCGAACGATTGCCGAGTAGGAAGGGCTAGGGGGGCGACACGACTTGCGGGGGTGCAGGAACACAGTGAAAGGGGCAGGTTAATGCGTGAAAGGGGAAAGACGACATTTCCATTGCGGGGCCTTAATGGTACTAGCGAGAAACGGGGGGAGGCCGTGAGAGAAAAAGGTGGGAACTGTGAGAAATCTTTGTTGCTTGAAAGTATTCACGACTGCATTTCAAGGCGAGTGTTAGTCTCCACGAACTAGAGGTCCCAAAGAGAGGGGCGCATGGTGCCAAAGGATTTTCATGTAGGAGACATTCTGATTTCCTCCGCTCTCAACGACATCCTCTATGTTTGCAGTTTAGATTCGAGTCATCTGTCACATGAACAGCTTTGCCCCGATTGCCAAATAAGAGCGCGACTCGTCCCGCCTGGAAGCTGGAGCATACGGAGCGAGTGACTGCTAGGTGGAGAGATATAAGCGATGGAGCTGCAACAGCAGGGGCGGCAAAGCCATGCGGAAAAGATAAAACAGCCGAGGTGAAAGACGCGCGCGGGGGCGGGCCGTCGTGTTTTGTAGCTGCTGTCCGCTTCGTCAGCTTAAAGGCGCTCACTCCGCCCGCCCACTGCCCCC
>NW_026267201.1:1086646-1088059 GCF_000697945.3 Frankliniella occidentalis
CCAATTACCCCCCGTAGCTCCACTGTACCGCCCCCTCCCCCTCTCTCCCCCGCGTCACCTCCCGTGGAGCTGCCGACACGGCCGGTCATCTGGCTTGATACGCCCTCGGGGATGAATGTCAACGTAAGCCCCCTGGCCCTGGGCCTTCCCTTCCCCCCTCTTCCTCCCTTTTCCAATCCCCCCTCTCCATCCCCCTCGGTGAGGAGTGCCGGGCCCTCTAGTAAGGTACTTTTTCTACCCCTCCACCATCCTTTTTGCTGTCGTATCGCTGTCAGTCGTGCTACGCCCCGCTGTTATGCCCCCAAGTTTTCCTCCATCACCATCCACCTGGCCCGCCACCCCCGCCCTACTCACACATGGCTCCAGCGCGCATCCCTTCCTACACCCCTGCCGTTCTGTGCCATACACCGTTGAAAACTAGCCAAGCTCCTTGATCCAGCACAACTCGATCTTCAAACCCAAATGTCACTCGAATGTGAGGTTATTTAGGCTACTGCAAAACAAGCGGTAGTGCTAATAAATAGTTGACAAAGGGAAAATTAAATGTTGAAATTTCCTATTTGCACTCTGTTGTTTGCTATTTACGACTGTCAACAAAGTCTACATTTAAAAAATATATTGTCGCAGTTATGGGCGATCATTGCGACAGTGGACATTGTTAAATCGTTATGTTATATATGTCGATAAATACGTTTGTGGTTTGTCAAATGGATGTGTATCAGCGGCCGTTCTGCTCACCAGCCCGTCGCCTTCCGGCACGCCTGCTGTTCCGCAAAGACGGCGCCGCGCCCACCCCGCCCTGCCCCGCCACGCCCCGCCCCGCCCCGCCACGCCTTACACACCCTACACGCCGCCGCGCCCCAAAACCGTCTCACTGCATGTTCACCTCGATCGATGTGCTCCGTCCGTATCTAATCTCTCGCCGATGGCGCTCTCCTTCCAGGTGAGGAGGATCAGGAGGATTATCGGGGCGCTCCTGGAGAGCAGCGCGCGGGGGAGCTCCACCGGCGGCCCCGGCGGCTCTCCTTCTGGCACTAGAGGACTTGGTGAGCAGTCTACACACCCACCCCGGTCTCCAACACTCCCGCGGTGCGCAGGACAGGGTGAGCGCGTGCTCATCGTGCGAGAGGCGGGCTCGTCCCCCGCCCTCCCCCCTCCTCACGTGCCCGCCGGCCGCCGTGTGGGCTCGGCGCCGCCCCCGCACCGCCCCGGCACCGCCCCCATCGCCCTCCCCGCCGCCGTGCTGCCAGCGCTCCGTCCAGCTGGGACCCGCTGCTGAGTGGGAACCGGCAAATTGGATTCGCGTCAACACTGCGGAGGAGGAGGCAGCGACGGCAAACAACGGAGAGGGCAGATCCAATAATCACGACCACCTTCCTTGCGTCTCTCTCTCCCTCTCTCTCTCTCTCTCTC
>NW_026267201.1:1088109-1089754 GCF_000697945.3 Frankliniella occidentalis
CTCTCTCTCTCTCTCTCTCCCTCCCTCCCTCCCTCCCTCTCTCCTCTCTCGCTCTCTCACTCTCCTCTCTCTCTCCCTCCCTCCCTCCCTCTCTCCTCTCTCGCTCTCTCACTCTCTCACTCGCTCCGTGCGAGGCAATGAGCGTGAGCGTACGGTGGCGCGGTGCTGCCAGCGCTGCTGTTGCAGCAGCAGGCCGCCGTAGTCTTCGCTTGAATAAGTGGGTCGCACGGCCGAGCCGGCTCGGGAGGCTGCCTGGGGAGGGGGCTGCAAAGGGCCTGCCCGCCTGCCGCCTCCCTGCGGAGCAAAGGTTACAGGTCACGCTTACCTTCCTTGCCGCCGCCGCCTTTCGCTTTGCGTTCGAGTGAGACGAGCGGAGAAATGAGTTTAGGGCGCTCGAGGGCGCTGCTGTGCCGCACGCGACTTATACCATCTCGGTCTTTGAATGGTGCGTTCACGGAAAACTAAGATCAGCTGTATAGCTATATCTCTGAGGGAAAACTAACAAGTCAGCTAAGTCACAAAAAGTTATCCATCTGGCTAAAATTTCAGCTGTATGGCTGAAACTTACCTCTGCTCTGCAGGTAAACATCGTAAAAATTTCACCTGCAAAATATTTAGTTTCAAATACTTAGTTTAGCAGTAAAGCTAATCATTTTCTTCTGTGTATGAGGAAAGTTGTTCTGAGCGGCAAACACCACTGCGGGCCGGACTTGCAGGTCGGCCCGTGGACATTCATTAGCTGTGATTAATGTCACTCGCTAACGCCCCACTACTCTAAGACTTGGCCCGCCCTTCCCACCCTTCCCAGCTTGCAGGCGTATAGGAGCGGGTGTCCCAGGGTTGAAAAAAAAAAGAAAAAGTAGTTTATACCGCACCGTCTATTTTCCTCTTGGTGTTCCCCTCCACCCTCCCTGCTCTTTCCGAGAACTCCCGGGCTCGAGCGGAGAGAAATGTGTCGACGGTCGAGGTGGATTATTTCGCTCATCCACCGAACCCCACCACCACCACTAAATCTCTGCTCGTTACCCTGCAATCATGCCGTCTACTATTCCCCGACCGTTCTCCAACCATTCCTCGGCCACCCGCCGCTACCCTGTGGCCTTTCACCTTGCATGGCACACCGCCTGCCTGCCTGTCCCGCGAAAAACATACGTTGTTTGCCAAAACCGGACTGCAATGTGTGGTCGGGAGCTGGGCGGGAATAAGCTTGGGGGGCTTTAGTGGGCTCTGATTGACCCCTCGTTCACGTCGAGTTAATTATCATGAGACTGGGTTTCGTAAGGGCATCGTGGGCGGGCGACTGCTGCTAGCGAGAGGTGGCGAGGGAAGCCGCCAAAGAGGCGAGCAAAGCAAAGGAAATGAGAGAAACGCCGCGCTCAATGGAATGTGAAAGGAGAGCCGAGTGTGAGGGAGGGTGGAGCGAGTGCCCTTGTGTGGAAGTGGGAGGAGGGCAGAGAGAGAGAGAGAGAGAGAGAGAGAGAGAGAGAGAGAGAGAGAGAGAGTCGTCGAGCCGACATTGCAGCTTTGCGTAACAGGCGGCACAAGTTAAATTATTGTATACATTCAAGTCTCTCTATTTCTCCTCTTTCTCCTCTCTCTCTCCCTCTTTCTCTCTCTCTCTCTCTCTCTCTCTCTCTCTCTCCCT
>NW_026267201.1:1089804-1090748 GCF_000697945.3 Frankliniella occidentalis
CTCTCTCTTCCTTTATCCCCTTCTCTCTTTCTCTCTGGGGGGGGGGTACACGATCCCCGCCTCCGATAAGCTCTTGGAGGCGGACGGGGAAGTTCATTCTTTTCCGCTTCGCTCTCATAATACGTCGCGAGGTTCACGGCCGAGTGGAGAGGAAGAAGCAGGCGGTGCGTACCGTCCCACCGCGCCACGCGAATATGAGAAATGTACGATGTCTTCTTCTTTTGTTTACCTGCATGTCGTCACGAAAGCAGCGCGCACTCCCTGTATCATCCATCCACCCATCCACCCCTCCATGAATCCACAATCTTTATTGCTTGGTACACCATTTTTTTTTTCTTATTTTAGATAGCGTTGTTGTTTTCCTCCAGTGCTCAGGGCACCCAGAAGACCATTTAGTTCAGAGTACCAAATTGAAAACCGATTGAAAAAAATGTCTGTGAACCAAATGTTATTCTCTGATGAAATAGTCAAGTTGACGTATGTTAGAGTTCATAAATATGGAGTCGGTTTGAGAAAATTTAATTTTGTTTGTTACAACCCTGATGAAGTTGTATCAACTAAATGGTTTCCTGGGTGTGACGCTCTGACCGAAATAATGATTCTTATTTTCGCCTGCTTCTATTTGAACGACTGAAGGCTATATACGGGTAGACTCGACAGCAGCCGGGCAATCAGAGCCTTTCTAAGAGAGAGAGGGAGGGAGGGAGGGAGGGAGGGAAGGGGGGGGGAGAAACAGAAAGAGAGAGAGAGAGATGAAGAAGTTCTCGAGCTGTTAATCTGGGCCAGCCTTATACCCGAGAGGCGCAAGAGGTGGAAAGAGAAGGGGTAGGGGGATAGGGAGCCTGGAGGTGATGCAGGGCGGAGGGGGTGCTCGTACGTGAGCAGTAGCGGTGTGGGGGTCTTGTGGGCCGCTGTGCTGGCGGAGGCGAGCAAGTCGGGGCAGC
>NW_026267201.1:1090798-1099002 GCF_000697945.3 Frankliniella occidentalis
GGGGACTAAGGAAAAAGGGGGGAGCGACCGGGGAAGATTGCTGGCGCGTGATCATGGTTGTCAAACGAAACGACGGAAATAATTACCCCGCCCGTAATATCGAACAAGGCGTGCCCGCGCGCGCTTTCTGTTTGCTCGAACGCGACTGACGCTGTGACGCGTCCGCCCGCCGGCTGATGGCAGCCGATGGTGCGCGGGTCTGATGGTCCTGTTTATCTTTGGCGTTATATCGGCAGCGGGTGGGGGATGTGCGCTGTACACCGGCGCAGCGCCCTGTTACCGGATGACGTTTCCACCATCCGACGTCGGTGCACCGTTTTGTTCAGCCCGCGGCGTGTTGCTCTCCGCGATTTGAACTTCGCTATTTGCAGTTATATGCTGTGTAGTGGCCCAATCTTAAGCTGCGTTTCGGCACGTACAGTGGCACAGCATACGGTGCAGGGACACTGAGCTGCCTCGAGCCAATGTTAACACACACTCGCACGCACTAAAAAAAACCTATTATCTTTGAAAATGATGCACAAGTGTCATTCCATTCGTATCGAGAAGGCGGTAAAACAAGTGCACCGTTGGCTTTAAACGAAATGCCCCCTTCCCCTTCTCAAAAAAAGTAAGGCTGGGGTAGCAGGTGAACCGTGAGTGGCACTCTGCTGTTCGGAGAGCGTCGACGCCCTTTTACCCACCACTCTGCCACTGCTGCTGCAACTGGATGTTGTGAAGTGATGAGATGGCGCCTAAAAGAGAGCTTGTGGAATCGAGTGCTGGGCTCTGGGGCTGGGGCGTCTCCGCGACGAGGGAGGCCCCCCAGGAGGGCAGGCCGACCCGCCGAGCGCACGTGCGCACCATGCTGCCTACCCGCGCGCTCACAGGCGCTTCAAAGGTCCCATACATTCGACTTTACCATCTGCCCTCCCCCCTCTCTCTATCTGTCTTCTTCCCATTTGCCCTACCCTCTGTCTCCCCCTTTATCTTTATCTTTTTCACTCACTACGCTCATCTGCGCTTGATGAACCAAGTGTGCAAGTGCCGAACACGTGTAACTTGCTAATATTGAAGTCCCCAATTGTGCACTTGCAAGTGTTCAACTCGGTATTGGCATTGCTGTGCGTCTATAAGAGTGCACTGAAGAAAATTTTTGGTCTTGAGCACTAAACATTTTGTTGCAAGGCCGAAAGTTTTTGACGCACCAAACGTTTTGTCCTGGGCATCAAAGTTTTGTCGCCGTGCTAATGACTTAACCCAACGGGTGCCAGAACCAACAGGATGGTTGTGCGGCCTCAGCACAGCTTAATCTAATAGCAGCCAACTCTTAGCTCTGACAACTAACTATAAGCTGCCACAGCAAATTAGCTGGCTGTCATCAAATTAACTAATTTATAAGCTCTGACAACCAACACATTTTTTTTCGTGACGTGTATCAATTGACCGACCCAATCTAATCCACCTTGCGGTGGTAATGCGAGGAGACGCGCGGACCCCATCGAGTGCAGACGGCTGTCTCGCTTTATAAAGACCCGTCGCCCCGGTTCTACCCCACCCCACCACGACCGCCCCACCCCACCACCATGCCCCACCCCGCCGGCCGCGCCCCCCGCCACGCCCACCCTGTCCCTGCGCCGGGGCGCGGCTATGCGCTGGTTTATTAATCTCTTTTTGTCTCGATTTGAAATGCGCGGCGCTGCCGATTGGGGTCGACGTCGTTGGTCGAGTCCGCGCGGCGCGGTGCGGGACCCCAGTGGGTGGGTAATTGTGTGTTCACAAGAGCGAGCCGCTCGCTATCCTCTGCAGAGCGGAGGGGGAGGGGCAGCCGTGTCGCTGCAAGACCCCTGAACAACTCTCATAAATTCTCGCAGTTTTCAAGCAGCCTCATCCCCCTCCGACCCACCCCCTCCTGCTCAGTCGCAGCCGCCGCTGTCGTCCCCCTACCCCTGTATCTCTCTCCGTCTCTCTCACTCGATGCTATTGCAGGCTGCCGTGAAATGAGCCGAATCGGGACCCTTTTCATCGGCTGTATTTTACGCTCTCCGTTTTTGCGTCGCCTCTCTCTCTCTCTCTCTCTCTCTCTCTCTCTCTCTCTCCCTCTCCCTCTCTCTGTCCTCGCGGACACCTTGCGGGCGGCCGCGTTAAACGACTTGAGACGTTTAATAAGAAGCAACACCCGTGTCTCTCGCTCTGTTGCGAGTTTATTGTTTTCTTCCCTCGCAATTATTTTCCTTGAATCCAATTATTACGCGCCCGCCTCTTGACCCTTGCCCGCTTCCCCCACTACTCCTCTCGAGCTGGCTGCTTGCTGTTCGGCTACCGAAAAAAAACATATTTTCTCGACGACGAAAGCCCCCCGGGATATATTGTACGGAGGCCTGTCGAAAGCACGCGAATGCGCGGAGACGGACAACAACAAGTCGGGGGGCGAAACTTCTGGCGTGCCGTATTGTCGGGGATTGGAGAGAAAGGGGGGCTGGGGGTCGGGGGTAGATCCTGGGGGAAGAATGCGAGCCGCGCCGACGCCTCCTCGTGAGTGCCACGACCACCATAACCGAAAGCCATGGTTTCGACCCCGCGGCCTCAAACGTCAACGCAGTGCAGGAAGCTATAGGAGCAAACTATTGTCCTGCCCGACAGAAGGGCTTCACGCGTCGCGCTTCTACTGACGCGCACGGCGCACGCTAACAGAGGGAAGAGTCACGGGAAACAGAACATCTGGAATGCAGGAATATGGAGACAAATTTTATTACCCTCATCGGCAGACTGTTTTGAGCCATCTTTCGCCGTTTTACATAAAAGGCCGTAAAGGGTGCACAGACGAGCGCGAGACGGCGGGCTCCTAATGGAAGACAAGGAGCAGCGTACTTCTTGTTAGCAAGACCGGGTAACATCACGACAGCAAACAGCGTGTCGAACAGACGCGGCTAATGCCCTCAGGAAAGCGTCACAACTCCACCGCCGTAGTCCGGAGGCTACCCCTCAGGAACATACATACACTCTCTCACTGACTGGCAAAACTGCTGACACGTGTCACATTACAAGTGTAAAATCCTTGGTATGTTGCATGTGTGGCGTGACCTTATTTTTGGTCACGTTTTTGGTATGAGCTCACAAGCTATGGAGTTGCTGCATCAATTGGTCTGACCTCAAACTCGTCACATCCACATCGATTGACATGACACATATGTCAGATTCATGTTCCTTGTTTGCAGTGCTCTCTCATGGTGCAGCGCACTTCTCAATCGCAGAGAATAAGGTATTCCCTGTCTTGATCCATATCTCTGCTATCAGTCGCTATCGCCGCCGGCCGCTAGCGCGATTTGGCGAGACAGCCGCGGCAGGACGACCAGTCAGACGACTAGCACTAGACCTTCGCCATCAGCGACATGGAGTGCGACATCTGCTTTGAGGAGTTCAATCAGGAGAGGCGCGTCCCCAAGATCGTGCCGTGCGGACACACCGTGTGCCTGCAGTGCCTCCAGGGGAGCGAGAGGGGAAGGTGCCTCATATGCCGGACGGTGAGATCTGACGGAGGGTGTTGTGTTTTGATGTGCTCATAGTAAGACGTACGATCGAAACATTGCCGCTAACTGTAGCCCGTTCTCGCCCTCAGGCCTACAGTGCTTCCCCTGAGTCGCTTCCCAACAATTTTAAGCTGATACAGTGCCAAGGCGACGCGAGGTACGTCTCAGCACGCCTTTGTCGTTATCGGAGCCAGGTTCACACCGATCTGCATCGAGTCCTGCTCATACAGATAAACCAAGTATTCAATTGCTCAACTCAACCCAAAAGTGTGCAACTGCAAGTTGAATGCTTGCAAGTGTTCATGTAGGTAGTTGTGTGCTTGTAAGTGTACTGTCACCTCCTCTGTTGAGCACTCCCCACGGAGAGGGCGTCCAATCTCAGGAAGAGTTGAACAGAGGAGTTGCACACTTACTAGTTACACACTTGCAAGTGTACACATACGGAGTGGCAAACTTGTGTTCGACTTGTATTTGCACACTCACAGGTGTTAAACTGTTGAATATTTGGTTTATCAGTGCACACACTCTCATTTCCTTACGGACTCGCTTCCGGAGAATTTTGTGCAAACGTAATATAGATCACAAATCATCAGAAAGACGGACGAATTTGTCCGTATTATAGATAATTTGATCCGTATTACAACATCGTTTCACCGCGACAGGCTCTCCCGCCCGTGGTGCATGAGCTGCACCACCAAAGCCGGGCCTCGGTGCTGGGACGACGAGAGGGACGAGCACGAGGTCATCAACATCAAGGCCGCGATGAAGCGGAGTCTGCCGGCGGGCGAGCTGGAGCAGGCGGCCGGGCAGCTCCAGAGCGTTCAGCGCCAGTTGCAGGACAAGGAGACCCAGCACGCCCTCACACTGCTGGCCAAAGAGTCCTGGAGCGTGACTCTGCGGGGCGGCGACCGCATCCTGACGGGGACCCTCCGGAACACGAAGGACCCCGTGGACCCCCTCAACAAGGCCCTGTGCCTCCTGTTGGCGGCGCGGACCGCACTCACCGAGGCAGACGGCCCGAAGGACGGGAAAGAGGCTGGCAGCAAGACGCAGCAACACATACCGACGCAGCAATACATACCGACGCAACAACACCTACCGTATGAGCAGGTTATCATGCCTCAAAGACGGAGAGCCCCACTTCTCCGAATGCGGACGGAAATGTAATTGATGTAATTCTTACTTATGCCGTGTCACCGTCTGCTATAAGAGTAGACTTCAGGAGGGAAGACGTCATGAGATACGGCGGGGACAGCAGGAGAGACGACAGGAGATTCGACAAGTGGGGAAACGATACATGTTGCGCCTCGGGAGACCTCTGTAATTGACAGTATGTGCCCCGGGGTTGGGGCACTTTACTGTCATCATATTCACCATATGTCTTTATCGGCATATAACTCAAACGATACTTCGATTTTCGGAATATTCAGAATGGAATCTTGGGAAGGAAATTCCAATAGAAGCATACCGCCCCTATAAATCAAAATTATACTCAAACCGTCCTTACTACAACATATCATAAAATAAGTGCAATTTCCTGTTCCAATGTGGGGGCATTACTGTCAAAAAAAAATAAGCTCGCGCTAACGTGGAAGCAGATGATACGGCCTTATCTTTTGATGAATTTACGTTTCAGTTTTTAACGTGTCAAAAATACCTGTAGGAATTTACGGAAAGCGTTTTACAAATTTAGAAACATTGTGATTTAAATATATTGTACAACTACAATTAAACATTTTAAAATTAACATACGTTACATATTGTACCTTAAATTAAATAACAAGCATCATTTAAAGGAATAGGTGTAAAATGTCATTGTGACCACTGTCAACGCTACCTATCTTACCCCGCTCCTTCTAGTAATAATATTATTTTAAAAGGGCTATAGCCCAGTATTGTTGACAATAATACTGGGCCATGCTGGTTGGTGACCACAATGTGGTCATTGATGACCATTGTCAACGCTACCCATCTTACCCCTCTTTTGCTTTATATACAGGGTGGGCGTGGGCGCTCTGCCCCGTTGTTTTGAAAAGGTAGACTCGTTCTCGTATGGTCTTCTCCAACCATTCGCGCCATATGTCCGTGTCTCATACCCGTCGGCAGTTGGCAAGACGAAAAAAGAAAAGATTTGCTGTAGTCGATAGACCAATAGCTAAATACTCGATTTATTTGGTTTATGCTGCTAAAAAAAATAGCCGTGTAATTTAACATTTTGCAGCTTTTATGGCTTTTAAGGCTTTTAAGGCAATGTTTGGCTACATTGCGTATCAGTATGGCTTACAGCATGAGAGAAGGGCGCCCTTTTCTCATGCTTACCTGTAATGCCGCATCAGCTAATGTTACTTCACCTACAGATATATATTTTTTTCGTGCAGCGCTACTCTGTACCGCCCTTTTTTATTTTCCTCTACTGCTTCTCGTTTGCTCTTTTGCCTCGATAGCGCACCCTCCTCACGGAAACGTCCGAGCGCTCTGCGTGCAAATAGAACGCCTCCTGTCACCGCTCTGCTCTCGCTCTGCTCTCGCTCTGCTCGGCCTTCCTCTCCTCCTTTTATCCGTCGTATACTTCCCCCCCCCTCCCACCCTCTTCCTTCCTCTGCCTGTCTGTCCGTCTGCACGTGTCATTCATTCTGCCTTTCCCCTCTCTCTTACTTTTGCTTCTCACCGGAAGGCTGTCAAAATGCAATATATTTTAGTCCCGCTCGTTGCCCTGCTTTAGGCCCGGACTGACCGACCCCCACCCCCCTCCCCCTCTTCCTCACGCGCGCTGTTCCTTTGTTATCCAAGGACCTTCGGAATCATTCAAGGACGGGATAGGAAAAATTGCAAGGGGCTGCTTGAATCGTTCCGATTCCGATGGTCCTTGGACAACGAGGAACAGTTTTCACCGTGCGGGGCGTCAGCAGGCCAGGTCTGGCGCACTGCCTCTGCCCAGCCCAAGCAAAGCGTCGTCAGACGCGCCTCCTCAAGCTGCGCCGCTGATGCTCGTCGAGTCGAAGGAGAGCGGAGCGATCGAGGCCCGCGAACGTGAGGTCTCTTGATTGGCTGAGCAAAAACAAACACCCCTCTCCCCACCACCCGCCGCCATCTCCCCCTTCCTCTCTTTATACCGACGCCCTCGCTCTCCGCGGTGCCTCACGCTCCCCTCCCCCGTCCCCCCCTCTCTCTCTTTCTCTCTCTCTCTCTCTCCCTTCCTCTCTCTCCCTCTCCCTCTATTTTACTCTGTCTCTCTCCCCCATCACGGGCGCCAGAGAACAATCAGCCGCTGATGCCCGACTGCCATAAGAGCAGCACAGAAATCCGTTCTGTTTGCGACATTTTCTTTAAATGTTTGCGATATAGCCGATATTTTGCGACTCCCGTGCTAAGGGCATGATCGCAAACATTCGTGATAAGGTTGTCGTAGGTTTTTACAAAAATTTATGATAAAACCTTATCGCATTATTTTTTGCAACGAATTTCTCTCTGTACTGTAAAGCGTCCGCTGTGAGACATGACTCCCGTCGGAGATAGGTGGTTGGAGGGTTCCAGCGTATGGTTCACTATCTTTTTCAAACGTTCGATAAGACAAACTGCACAATTTGCACGGTCTACTTCGACTTCAAGACGATTCCGGCGAATTCTTCGAGGCCGCTGCTCCCGCCCTGTCGGTCAAGCCTCTGTAATAATTCCATCGTGATTCACTCCCGACGGCACGCCCCGTCTCGCTCCGGCACGCCCCGCCCCGCCACGCCCCGCCACGCCCCGCTACGCCCCGCCACGCCCCGCCACGCCCCGCCACGAGGCACGATGCCAAATTGATTTTCCAGAGCGGCGACGCGGGGCGCGGCTGCTCGACGCACAAGGGGCGCATATTTATCTGGAGGCCTTACCGCCCGGACATTGCCATGCAAATGGATTTTAATTCGGGGCGGCAAGGAATCTGTTTTGTACTTGTAATAGGATAGGGGAGGGGGGGGGGGGCAAGCGCAGCATCTCCTCGCCACTCCTGGGTCGTGTACGTGGGCGAGCGCGCGCACCTCAAAGAGTGTGTTCTTGTCTTGATTCTAGTCCTTTTTGCGTAGCCTACACTTTCCGGAGGTACTTCCCAGACAGTGAAGCGGAGGGCTACAGAGTTACAACACAGTTGCAGTGCAAGATCGCGGGCCTGCTCAGCCGTGCAGGACCTGAAGGTCCTTATAAGGTAGTGGCTGGGGCGAGGGGGGGTCTACAGTTGGCAAAACCTGACGTTTCACGTCGGCGGGCCCTGGCCCTCTTGTAACGGCAGTTTCCAATAAGTCTGGCTACGTCGCGCGCGCGGGCTCTGGCGGACTTTCATAATAATAAGAAATAATTTTTGATTGCAGTGAAAGAGTAAATAGCGAGTGGAGAGAGAGAGAGAACGAGAGAGAGAGAGAGAGAGAGAGAGAGAGAGAGCTGGAGCGAAAATCGTCACGCTGTGCCCCTTTCCGCGTTCATTCAATCAAAATCGCTGATGGCAGCTGCGAAAAGGCTGCGGAGGCTGGAGGGACGGGAAAAAAATGTCGCCCGGTCCTGCATCAATCATGGTGTGGACATTTCACGTGTTGATATTAATTCTATAGTGCACGACTCGATTTGCTAGCTCATCCGCAGGCGCCACCCCCCGCCACCTACCCTCCGTCGGACTCGCGAGCTCGCTCTATCTCCTAAGCTGTCTTCCTGACACCCTGC
>NW_026267201.1:1099121-1100437 GCF_000697945.3 Frankliniella occidentalis
TCCCCACCGCCACTCATCAGACCCGCGGCGCTCGCTGCAATATTGCTTGCTGTTCCTGTAATTATCCTTGTTTCCTAAACTCTGCGCGTTTGTGCCGCTTGGTGGCTTCTCCCTTCCCTACGACCCCATTTTCAGCTTGCTCACTCCTTCCTGACATTTGCTTGCTTCACGCGGTATTTTGCTCGCTCGCCCTCGTTACGTTTTCTTACTTTTAGTTGTAGCTTGCGCTCTCCCCATTTCGGTTTTGCGTGATTGCAGTTTATGCCTATTGAGGCTTCGCTTGCTCTCTGCTGATTTGCTCGCTCTGTTCATTTGTTCGCTCTCTTCTGCTTTACTTGCTCTTCACTGTCGCGCCCCCTGGATTGAAATGGCTCCTCTTTCTCGTGGTATTTGCCACACTTTCACTCCTTCGCTGTGGACGGGGGGACGACAATAAAAGGGGTGGAGGTTTAGGGGGTGGGGGTGGTGGAAGGGTCGAGGGCGACGTCGGCAATAGGGTCCCCTCAGTTTACCTTGGGTCCGACATGTGCCACGTCGCGCGCCGGCGTAGCGGGGACAGACGGGCGGACCGCAGCGGACCACAGCGGAGCACCACCACCGCGTGACCTGATTCGCTATGAAGCTCTGCTCCGCTCAACTTTTCGGTGCTCACGCGCGTCAACTTTTGCGCAAGCAAGCAGCCCGCGACGTTCTGAGGGGCGCGCGCCGGGGCGTGGGGGAGCCGTGTCGTTCGTCCTTTTTTACCATCTTTTGTCATAACCGACTTTTTCGTTATTTTTTCCGCGCGTCTCTCTCTCCCTCTCTCTTTCTCTCTCCCTCCCTCTCTTCCCTCTCTGTTCCACCGCCTTTTGGGAAATTGTTTCCGTTTTGAAGTAAAATGTTATCGTAGATGTCATCATTGGAAAAGTCAAATCAGAATAATAGTTTTTAACAGTTTTCCTGTCTACCATGGCCCAGGGCGCACGTCAACGTTTTATTTGGGCGCAGGAGATGAAACTGAATAATTTATTGTACAATACATTATCCATTCGGTGTTCGAGATTTCGTGTGCCGTGGAGCTGCCGCCCTTCTTTGGTTATTACCCTGTGCACTGTGGCGGCGAGAGAGGGATAAAAATACTGTCCCAAGAATGACAGCCGGAGCAATACAATAATTTTGTAGCGTTCAATAGAGACGGAAACACACAGACTTCAGGAGTTTTCCAGCATTCATATATTGCTCTGAAAACTCAACAGTGTATGGTATGATTGCTGATATATCAGCAGTCAGCAATAATCACGATTAGGTTTTTGGCAAGTTTTTCCTTCGAGATCGAC
>NW_026267201.1:1100532-1103325 GCF_000697945.3 Frankliniella occidentalis
TGAAGTATCAGCATACAGTGTACGCTGTTGAGTTTTCAGTTTGCAAAAATATTGTTTTGTGCCGGTTTCAGTAAAAAGTT
The DNA here is from genome assembly GCF_000697945.3 of Frankliniella occidentalis. Classification (NCBI taxonomy): domain Eukaryota; kingdom Metazoa; phylum Arthropoda; class Insecta; order Thysanoptera; family Thripidae; genus Frankliniella; species Frankliniella occidentalis. The sequence goes on from NW_026267201.1 coordinate 1,100,613, forward strand.
ATCACGCGTAGCATAGTAAAATACGTTTTTGGTGTGTACGTCACATTACATATACAGCCAAGCCAAGGCTCTAAAGGACGACGCGGCGCTCCTGTGGGTCCATATAGCTACACCTCTTGCACTCTTTTGCTTTTCATTTCTCCTCCTGCCCAAAACCTTTCTTGTTCTCGCCTTTCTTCCCCCCCGCGTCGCGGAACCACCAAAAGGAGGAGGGAGGGGGGACGGGAGGGGGAGGCTCTTTCTTCTCTCCTCATCCTTCTCTTACCGCAGTGGCGGCGTCCTTTCAGTTCCTGCTGCAAAGTAGAGCGCGGCCGCAGGTATGGTCCCACTTTTTCGGATCACCCCCCCCCCCCTCCGGGCCCTCTCCCCCTCGCTATCCCTCTCCCCCTCGAGCATTCTGTCTCCTTCTCTTTCTACCTCCCCCTGCATCTCGCAAGCAGCAGCGATGGCATGGCAGCGGCCCGCCGCCGCCTCCACAACTCAAATTAGCAAGGGAGATGCGCGCTCACCTCGGTGCCCTCCCGCGGGCTCCTCATGCTTCTCTCTCTTCTTCTCTCCCTTTCGCTCTCTCTCTCTCTTTTTCTCTCTCTTTCTCTCTCTTTCTCTCTCCCGCCCCCTCTCTCTCTCTCACACACACACACTCCCTCTCCCTCTTTCCTCCCTTTCCACTCTCTCTCTCTCTCTCTCTCTCTCCCCCTCCCCCTCCTCTGGCAGCGTCCTGCCTGACCCGCCTGCGCCGCTAAAGGACTGGATAGGGTCGAGTAAATCTCCGGAAAATTGAGCTGCTGTTGGCGTCTGGGGAGAGAGAGATCACTTCGAAACACCGCCTCGCACTCCAGTTGAAATGCGCGGGCGTGTAGGTCCCGTCTGGACAGACAGCTCTGGAAACTCAATTGTGATACTGGTCCAACAATTACACGTGCAAGACCATGAGTAAAACACTTAGGTGTAGTACCACGCGTGTATCACGCCAGTATTTGCTCTGGAAGCCCTGCGTGATACACGTGTAGTACTACACTTCTAAGTGTGATACATACGTGGTACGACGCTTTTAAGTGTGATGCATGAGTGGTACTATACTTCAAAGTGTGATACTCATGGTATTGCACTTACAACTGTTGGACAGGAAACTTGAGTTTCCAGAGAGGTTCTCTCCTGCTCCGCCGAAGCAGCTCTCCACAGGGGACCGGGGCTGACGATCTTCCTGGAGAGCACGCCCCATTCGCTTCGGGACGCATTAGTATTGTATGTATTCTCCGAGCGTTTTCCAAGAAATGCAGACCGAACCGCGTCGGAGCGATCCGCTTATATGAAACTGCTGGGTTTCGCCATGTATGCTTGCTATGGCACTCCCCGTAGCACGAGAGGCAGCAACACTGAATCGCAGATCCATCTCTGTACGTAGCACGGCCCCTCACTACCCCCCCCCCTCCCCTCTTCTCTCTCTCTCTCTCTCCCTCTCCTCCCCCCCTCTCTTCTTCTCTTCCTCTCTCTCTCTATCCTCTATATCTTTCCTCTCTCTCTCCTCTATATCTCTCCTCTCTCTCTTCTCTCTCTCTTCTCTCTCTCTTCTCTCTCTCCTCTCTCTCTTCTCTCTCTCTCTCCTCTCTCTCTCTCCTCACTCTCTCTTCCTCTCTCTTCTCTCAGTGCCACTCTCCATGATGGTCGCGGCATCAGCGCTATTAATATACAATCGCGGTGAATTCGTCATGTGGACCCGCGTGGACCCTCCGCCTATGCTCACGGGTCGCACGGTGCCCCTCTGCCCCAGCGCGCGCGCGTCCGTGCACAAGCAGATCTCCTCCAGCTTTCTCACTTTCGCCAAAGTACCACCCCTCCCCCCTCTTTTGCCAAAACTTTCACGCAACGCACCCCCGCCGCCCCCTCCTATACCCTCCAACAAACGCCTGCTGCTGGCAACGCTCTGCGCGGCGGCGCTTCCTCTAAAGGAAGCGCAAAGGGTTCTCTAGACTGGAGTAGCGGAAGGTCGTCTTACAGCAGCCCGGGCCGGGCGGGGCCGGGCCCCCAACCCCTAACTATACCCTGCTCCACCCTCCGCGCTGCCGCAAGAATTAGGGGGACGAATAGAGTGACACACACAGACAGGCAAGAAGACGGGGGTCGGATAGACGAGGGGGGAGGGGGGCTTGTCAAGGTGTGTATGCCCATAGCGGGAAGGTGGGAGGGAGGACGATTGTACGCTTCACGCACCAAAACTTTTTCGAAGAATAGGTTCTTTATTGTTTCAAATTTAATCCGAACAATAATCGAATTTTCTCACCGCCTAAGAAATATTTTTTTTTGAAAAAAATCGCCTTTTCAAGACGTTTTTGGCACAGAACTACGGAGGTTTTTCTTGGCATAAGAAAATAATATGTGTACCCCCGATAAAACCTCTCGATATTTCAGTAAATCCTGGGGGCGGAACTGAGAAGTGAATAATGGAATCAAAAGTAGTGGAACGATCTTACGAGTAGTTGAATGAGAGCCTTTAGGGTTCGAGAAATGCGTGCTTCCCTTCTTTTGGTTTGGTTATTTTCTATGAAACTTCGTTCATTTCTCATACCCACCCAGATGGCTCGCATTCAATTGCATGGTTCCGTTTTGTCGTTTGTGTGTGATCCTATTTCACATTCGGCTTACGGTCTCGGTACTCAAACCATTTCCATGTGTGTGTTAGTAAGGAGAAGGAGAGTGGGTGGTGAAAAGGTGA
>NW_026267201.1:1109482-1111139 GCF_000697945.3 Frankliniella occidentalis
CTACCCCCACTTTAGCCCCCTCCTCTCTCTCCCTCGCTCTCGCTCGCATTTCTCCTCTCGCTCGCTCGCTCGCTCATTCCTCCGAGCCGAACCCTATCTAGACCCTCTGCAAGCCCCAGACCACCAGAGACCGACCGAGTCCGGACTGTTCATCGATCCACCGCGCGCGCGCGCCGTCGTGAAAGTGAAAGGTTTCGCACTCTCTCTTTCACGCTCTCCCTCCTATTTCTCTCTTTCTCCATCTCTTTCTCTCTCCCATTTCTCGCCCCTGCGCTTTTTTCTGTATGGGGTAGGGAACGGGTCGCGGTTCGTGTCCCTGCGCAGAGTGGCTCCGCGCCTCTCTCTCTCTCTCTCTCGTCCGTCTCACTCACGCACGCACTATACTCCTCCGCCCCCACTCCCCGTGATGAGAGAGTTATGATCAGTGTCGTCTGCTTTATCGCTGGTATAAACGCATCCCTGGGCGGCACGGAGTGCTCCCTCCCCTCCCTTCGGGCTCGGCTCGGCTCGGGTCGGCTCGGCTCGGCAGGGTGCGAGCAAATTGCTCCCCGAATTGGCAACAGACTGCGGCGCGGTGCCTGACATGTGCGGGGCGCTCATTACCTCCGCCGGTGCAATTCAGTTTGTCATGTTGCAGAATATATATATATATGTTATGGTAACGCTATTATTTTGATGAGTTTCTCCGGGCGCTGCTGTCGCGCTGTCGTAATTAAGTCGCGCCGCAGCAACGTGTGTTGTGCGTAACGCTTGTTAACGCGCGTGTAACGCTCGACTCGAGCGCCGCCGACCGCAGTATAAAGCAAACATGTAGCCAAGTTTTTATATTTTATGTGTTGTCGATTGGCGTGTTGTTGAACAAAAAAGAAGTTACACACTCACCTCTCTATGACCCAACACCCAACCATTTAAAAATGTATAAAATGTAATACGTCAAAGTAAAAGTGTGTGAAACTAAAAGCTTTGCTCTGCCGCGAGCATTGACGTGTTCGTTCTGTGTAAACGATTTATCTATTCTTTCCCGGGCGCCGCCGCCGTGCTTTACTTTCTCAACTTTACGAGAGTGCGGCCTGCTGCTCTGGCGGCCAGCCAGCTGGACGGCGCGGCCCCGCCAGCTTCCTTCTTCTCTAGGCCGCCCTACGAGCAGCGCACGGCAAAATGTGAATCCGGGAGGACAAAAAAACAAATTTGAGGAAGTGGCACCACTGTGGACGTTTTTTTGTTGTCTTTGTAATATGACGTTGACTTTTAAAAGGATTTTTTTTTTTCCATTTCCGTTGATGAGTTTGCCGGTGCGCCTCGCGGCGACCCCCGCCTGCCTGTATATGCCCCCATCGGGCCCAGCGGCGGCGTGTTGCCCTTTGGCGTCGAACGTCTGTTGATTGACACGCCTTTCGGGGGCCTCGGTGCGGGCCTGGGCGCCCCCGCCGTTCTCTGTGACTGGCATGGAGACGTGCGGGATGGGGTACGGAGGGCGGAGGGGCTGCCGCAGCTCCAGGGAGAAAACACGTAAATATGGCAAGGCCCTACCTCATTTATTTTTTATTTTTTTTTAGGGAAAGACAGTATTTTGTTTTTTGGATTAAAGATGAAAGCCGAGCGACAACACAGCGACTTATTGTGAAAAATGTATATTTTTAAATTTAATAGTTATGTA
>NW_026267201.1:1111448-1115612 GCF_000697945.3 Frankliniella occidentalis
CTTCTCCTCCCAGCCAGCCCTATATACTCCCTCCGCTTTCCCCCCCGAAGCACACACCGACGCGCCCCGCATGTCGTAGCAAACGCAGTAATTTTCGAAGTCTCGTGGGTGTCGGCGTTACCCCCCCCCCCTTCCCTCGACCCCTACTTTTGAGCCGGCTGGTGGCGCCGGCGCTGGCGCACTGTAAAAAGCTTACGAACTAAATACTTTGCAAGGTTACGAACAGTTTTCGTTCTTTGTATTGCAAAGAAATAGTTCGTATTGCAGAGCGATTGTTTGTAAAGCTAGACGGGTCTTACGAACAATCGGTTTGCATTACGAACTATTTGTTCGTAAGCTTACAAACAATTAGTTCGTAATACAACGCTTGAAAATCCTTCGTAAGCTACGAACGTTTTGGTTTGCATTACGAACCTATAGTTCGTAAGCAATTTACAGTGCGCCACACGGCTCGCTCGCTCACCTTAAGTTTTGATGTCCGTGCTGATTTAATTTAGAGCCCCCCGAGCCTAATCCTGGCGGTGTTGTTTCTTTTGTTGCAGCAGCAGGCGGCGCCATGAGCCGCGAGGGGAGCGGCGCCAGCGGCGGCGGGGAGGCGGACCACCGCGGGGCGCCACGGCGCCACTGAAGGTGAGCAGACAACGTCGTCGCGCAAGCATTTTTTTTTTTTTCGTGTGACCTTATTACGTCGACAGTTTTATTTCACGCAGGTAGTCACGCACAAGGATTTGTGTGACATACTTGCCAAGTTTTGTACATGACAATAACTGTCGCACCTTTTGGTTGCGCGCGTCACGCTATTTGTCATTCATTGCAGTATGCCAATTTATTTATTTTAAATAGTGTAACTGTGTGAAGAATCTTCCACATTGTTTTTTTACATTTTGAACACTGTGAAAAATATGTTCGTACATGTACAAACTCTCACTCTTGCTCGTCATCCGATTCCTAGTCTATACGCAGTGCTTTGAAATTTACAACTCTGAATTGTAATTGTACATCCTCCTTGAAAAAAAAAAAATCTGTACCCGGTAATACTAATTTTCACAGTGAAAGTTTTGTTTTCCGATAACGTTGGGACAAAGTTTTAGGCGTTTACCTCACCTGCCACGAGAGCCTGGCTGGTGGCGCTTACAAAATGCCTGTCGTGTTTGTTCGCAGGCCGTGCCGGCGGCATGGCGGCGGGCGCGGGGGCGGCGGGCCCGGGGGTGGCCCTGGGGGCGGCGCTCGTGGCCGCGGCCCTCCTGATGGGGCTCGGCCCGCCGCCCCCGGCCGCCGCGCTCCCGGCGTGCCGCATATCCGAGTTCCCCTGCAGGACCAACAAGTGCATCCGCCTGGACCACTACTGCGACGGCAAGGACGACTGCGGCGACACCAGTGACGAGCCGCCCCACTGCACCGGTAAGGAAGCGGGACGGGACGACAGCCCTTTACCCGCCAACCGTCCAAATGAAGCAACACTGCACTCAGAAAATCAGTTTCTTAAACTGAGGCTAGTTAGAATCCCAAACATTAAGGAAAGGAAATGCCTTGATTTTTACCTTGAAAACATACAACGAAATTTTCCCTCATTCTAGGAGACATTTACCTTCACGCAAGAAAGATTCTTTAGAATTTTATCTCTGATTTCATGAAAAATCCTTTTAAACTAAAAAGAAGGGTCCTTATGTTTTTTCAAGGACTTTGGGGGGTGGTACACGGGCGGGGCGGACCCTCCCGGGACCGTTTGTGCGTTTATTCCCCACTGTGTGGAGCCGCTCCGTGTTGACGTGTTGGCGCCTTCCTTCAGGTGCGCGCGTTTTGTCCCTCATGGCTTGCGTTTTGTTGTCGGGGAATGAAGCGGGAGCGAGCAGCAGCAGGGGGTCGCGCGCGCGCTGCGGAGGTTTGTGTTGTTGGGGCTTGAACCTCCCACCCGCGCGCGCGCTGGCTTTGTTTGAGCCCTTGCTGCGTCTAGGGAGGCGGGGCGGGGCGGGGTGTGCAGGCTGGCTTGGCAGGTGTAACTCTCTCATGACAGCCTGGCCAAACCCTCCGCTGCTGGCTGCGGCTGGAAATACACACACAAGCGCGCTCTTGCTAACGCCCCCCCCCCCCCCCCACACACACACACAAACATATTCCGCAGTCGCCGTGATGGTGGTGGGTGGGTGATGATGAGATGGCGGTAACGTTGCGACGTTTGGGACTCCACAGCAACTCCTTCCCGAACCCCGCTCGTTTGTGTGGTGCTTGTGTGTGTGTGTGTGTGTATGTGTGTGTGTGTGTGTGTGTCGGATGGGTTTGTTTACACGCCTCAGCCTTTTGTGAGGGTCTGAAGTCGACAGCTAGAAGATACAAAGAATCGGTACTCTCTCTCGCTGGGGATCGAGCTATGGGTCTGGCATTGCTGGGGGAGGCCCCTTGCGCGGCCCTTGGCGCTACAGCTTCGCCCTTTCGTTTCGAACCAGTAACGGGCAGGCGTTGCCCAAATTATGCAGGAACAGGACTGCTAGGGGTTCGCTGTCATCACGGACTTCCGCGTATTCTGCAGCTAGCAAGTTGCAAAAGAGGAGGGAGGGGAGGCTGGCGAGTGTAGTGGTGGAATTCGGGAGATCCTCTCATTAAGAGTAAGTTTATGAGTTTACCTGCTGGGTGGGGTGGAGCTAGAGCACAAAGGGGTCTAACCAGATGGGGAGGGGGGAGAAGAGTGCTCTGCCTTCTAAAAAGTCGCGCGAAGGATAGACGGAACGACGGACGGCACGGATATCAGGGCGAGGGTCAGGGTTGCCGCACTGTGGTCGGTGTTGGGCCATAGGATCCAGCCTCGGACCAGGCCGCCAACTTGCACAATGGCACGTGGTGCGAGGCTGTTACAGTAAGGGGAGCTCGAGCCCGTGGTGTGTAAACTCAAGTGCGAAAGTTTTCCTTGTTGTTTGTTTGTTGTTGTTTTCTGTTTTTGTTGAAGGGGTAGAGCTGGGCAAGGATCCGCGTTCTTGTCCGTCTTTTGTTCTGACAGAAGGGCATACACATCAGCCTTTGCCACATTTATTTCCGCGTCGGTTCTAAGCGCGCGCAGCAGTACTACTCACGGCGACCACCGCGGCCGGCACTGGACCGCGGCATGAGAGACGCCCTTTGGTAGCTGCAACGCGCCGAGGAGGACGGCGGCGGGAGGAGCGTGGGGATCTGCTGATAAATGGGACGTGATGGGTGTTGGGGCCATGAAAAATGACAAGAGGGAGGGAGAGGCGTGCTCGTGTCACGTGGCCGGTCCGGTGCCACGTGAAGGAGCGAGGGAATAATGCGGTGTCAGTTTGTTTTCATTTTAGGTGTGTGTGTGTGTTTTATTTTTCCTCTTCGTTTTATTTTCCCCCCTTTCATTCTCTATATTCTGCTGAACACAACAGGGTGGTGGGGACCCCGCCGAGCTGCCGCTGCCGTAGAGTGAGATGCTGTGTACGGCTCATTGTGTTGTATTATTTCGTCGCGTTTTCATTTCATTAGCCCCCGTGGACGTTTGCCCCCCCTACCCCCCCAGGGAAAGCGCGGGAGCCTGCTAAACGGGGATTTTTCCGGCACCACAGTCAAAACTAACGTTCATGTGTGCGAGCCACACATGGGTTATTTATTACGATGCCATATCAAAAGGAAGAACGAGCACTGTAAAAAGCTTACGAACTAAATACTTTGCAACGTTACGAACAATTTTCGTTCGTATTGCAAAGCGATTGTTTGTAAGGCTAGACAGGGTCTTACGAACAATCGGTTTCCATTACGAACTATTTGTTCGTAAGCTTACGAACAATTAGTTCGTAATATAACGCTTCAAAATCGTTCGTAAGCTACGAACGTTTTGGTTTGCATTACGAACCTATGTTGTTCGTAAGCAATTTACCTTGAGGTTTCACCGACTTAAAAATAGAACCATATTTGTTAAGGATACGGCAGAACTTATGATTTGTATGGTAGGCACAACACAAAATTAGTTTAGAGCTGTTAAATGAATGCCAATCGTGGCCTGTACCTCGCGGTAAATCCTGTTTCCTGCTTTACTTGTAATGTCGACTGACTAATCGGTAAGAGCTCTCTCTCTCTCTCTCACCTCCTCCCTCTCTCCCTCTCTCTATCTCCTTCTCTTTATTGTGGCGGGGCTTCTTAGCTCTTTTCGATACATCCTTGACCACATTC
>NW_026267201.1:1115884-1118586 GCF_000697945.3 Frankliniella occidentalis
TCGCCTTGACTTTTGAGTGCTGCGTGCCCTCGCCCACGCCGCATCTCCTGCTGTCACTAATCACAGTGAAGGTTTCAACCGTTGTAACCGTAACCATTTTGTTCCAGTTTGCAACCGCACCTACTACGGCGACGTAGGCAAGACGTACGAACTGTCGATCGGAAAGCCCGCACTGGACCGCATCCCCTACAACTGCCACCTCACCTTCACTGCCAGCGGACACACCCACGGCGAGCTCATCCAGGTAAGCACCTCCCTTACAGCCCTTCTGTCCTGCCGTATGCATACGTCCATGGAGGACGTTGAATGACTTTCCCATACCCATAGCGTGCACACCCCATTTTGCACGACGCAAGGCTCTGCTGGAGCAGTGTAGACGGTCGGTTCGACACGAAATCGACGGGCAAGCCAAACCAATTAAGTATTTCGCCGCAACGTTTTGGGCTGCGACGCTCAACCTTTGGTACCTGTGGTGCCGTTGCTCATAAACACTCTTCTGCCACGCTCGGTAACCCGCGGCACCTCAACCCCTTATCGCCTTCGTGCGACCCCTCAGCTACTGAATGTGGGCTTTATCAGCTGAAGGATCTTAACAGCTTACCATCTTAACATGTTAAGACATGCATTTTGCATCATATTTGATAGTATGACTATTGTTTTACATTTTAATGTCTTTATATTGGCTAAAATGCCGACCAGAACATCCACGGGATCGCTACAACGATCGACAGAATCATGGTTCATGGTTTCCTTGAAAGTTGTGTTAACACTGGAAACGCAAGTGTGTGAATGTCGACTTGTAGGTGTGTGAATATCCATTCATACACTAGAGCGGTAAAGAAGTGAATTTTTCCTAGAAAATTCACACTTTTCCCCCTCTAAGTGTACGAATCGATATTCACACACCTACAGGTGTGCGACATTCACACACTTGCGTTTCCAGTGAAGATCCGGCGAAACCACGGATCTCTGCTTTCCATCAAACTGAAGCGATGGAAAATCTTTCTAAACGTTCCGGTCGGCCTTTTTTAAAAATTTAAACACATTCATAACTAAAAATCATGGCCAAAGTGCTAAATACAATGAAAATGAAACTGTTAAGATGTTAAGATCCTTAAGCTGATAAAGACGTAATGTCGTGTGTGTCCAGAACACTCCAGTGACGACCCTGACGTAGGGAGCTTTCACCCCCCCCCCCCCTTTCCTATCACACACACACACACACCCACACACACACAGTATGTACGCGTTTACACGTACACACACGGGATATCGGGATATACCGAGGCGTGCAGCACATTCGCCATCAAGTGTGGCTGACAGCGCCGAGTGCATCGTGGTGTAGCGTAGCCTCGCGCAGGGCCTCTCACTGTGCTGCAGCGGTCAGTCACAGTCGTGTATGTGCCAGGAGAGGTTTATGAATAAACCTTTTGTCTTTGTCAATCTAGCTTTGGTTCTCGCTTCAAGTTATTGTAATGATACGGTGGAACAGTGTAGTAAAAAACACGAACAGTACACACCCTTATGTGGTTGCTCCCGCGGTCAACCACATGGAAATAATAACAAAAGGAGGCCATCATGAAAGCGTTGTCTGTTTGTAATGACCCACACGCACGCACAGAAAAAAAGATCCCCACTGCCCTCTCCCCACTTTCGTACACTCTTTAACGGCCAGTCGTATATCGGGTGTCGGTCCGGCATTTTTCCCCTTTGCGAATATTATCGAAGCTCCATACCGTCAGACATGGAGAGCCAGCATAGAGCCGAGTGGCGCCAGCCCAGTAGCCCAGTGGGGGCAACATCACAAACAAAAAGGGAGGCCGAAACAAAACAAAAACGTCGATTTAAAGAGAGCGCGCGAGCCCCTAATTAATGCTGTGTGAGCGGAGCCAAAGCGACGCGCGAGTGAAACAAAGTAAAAAAAAAAAACAAAAAAAAACGGCCCGACAGCGGAGGAAAAACACGTGGGAAGGGGAGAGAAGGGGGAAAGGGTGAAAAGAAGGAGGAGCTGCACGGACTGAACTGAACATCATCTTCTTTTATCTGAGTAACCAACCGGGTCCAGGAGTGGGAGCAGTGGGATCTTAGGGAAAAAGTAAGAGAATGAGAGAGAGCGACGGAAGGTGATGGGCGGGGAAAAGGGAGAGGTTGAGAGGAGCAAAAGAGGTAAAACTGAGATATTATGATAACGTCGCACGCGGTAGAGTCTTAGTAGAGCGAGTCTAATGGCCCAGAAGGAGAGCTCAGCCAGCGTGCGGGCCGGGCCGGGGTGGAGCTGGCGGTGCTCTCTAGTGGGGCTTGACAGGAGATAGAGCCGTCATCGCCGGTGCGCCCGCTTACTTCCGGCCTCGTTAGGTGAGCCTATTTCCGGCTCCGCTCCACCCGCTTACCGCTCGCTTTTGTCCCGGGACGAGCAGAGAGCGAGCCTCACCCCGGACCCCGGGGGGAACAAAACGGAAAACAACAAAAACAGGAAAAAGAACATCGGCCCTGCAGCCGCAACTGAACAAACCCTGCTCCCTGTGCTGCGGTCACTAGTAGTAGTTTTCTATTTCTATCTCTCTCCCTCTCTCTTTTCTTGTCTTCTCTAAATCAGAGCCAAGCAGCCCCCCTCTGTCTGTGCTCGCCGACGGGACGGCTGCTGGTGCTGCTGCTCCGAAAACATACATATATATAAGTACGCGCTACGTTACGCCCCCCCC
>NW_026267201.1:1118756-1119875 GCF_000697945.3 Frankliniella occidentalis
GGGGGGCGAACTGGTGGTGCCGCGACCAGCGGGGGAGGAGGGGTGGGGGGTCCACACATCAAGCACAGTTTGTCTTCATTTCCATCCATAAAGGGTCAGCAGTATATAGGGAGCAAAGTCTAGGTATAAACCATCTGATTAACCTTATGCTGCTGTTGCTGCCGTCGTCGGAGGCTGGGCTGCTGCTGTGAATTTGTGACGGGTCGAGAGACGGAGAGAGAAAGAGAGAGAGAAGGAAAAAAGTTGGTCACAGCAGGGACTCGTAAATAACCTATATCGTATATCTCGTAGTTTTAAATGGGTAAACGCGTGGGGGGTGCGCCTCAATACCGGAGTGGTAAAGGAGTGGGGGGGAGGGGGCGAGAGGGGGGCAGGCGCACCCGCTCTGTACAGCGTCCAATCTCTTTTCTATACGGACCTCACCCAACCCTCGCCCTCCCTCGTCCAGTCCGTTGTGCGGGCTCAAATTCATGACAATGATGATGTGTATCGCCTGCCGGTGCGGTTATTCGTGTGTGTGTGTGTGTGCGTGAGTAATCTTGTTGAGGGGCTGGGGCTATTGGGTAGGACGGATACACTGCAAAGGTTAGAAGAGTCACGTTTCTTCCGGATATAAGAGCGCGACTCACGTCTTCATATCGCTCTGATGGAGCAGTGAGCAGTGTTCGCGAAAAACGACTCACCGTGAGTCTTTTTCCTAACCGAAAAAGACGACTCTACAAACGAGCGTGACTTACAGCAATGCCGCTTCCCCAGGAGTCGCTAGATTGGATTCAAAATGTCGCTCCCCCCGCGCGCAGGAGCGGCGACTTTAGTGCGCCCTCGACTTTCAGTGTATAGGGGACGAGTGGGCGGGCTGGGCCGTGGGCCGCGACTCCCTAGTGCTTGGCATTGCTTTGAAAGTCCTTTTGGTGGGTCGCCCATGGATGTGGCCGACGCGCGGTGTCCGGAAAGGGGGGGGGCGTGGAAGATGATAGTTGGAGGCGGGGTGCTCGTCGTGTACTGAGTGTGCGGTCGAGCAGGCCGCCCGCCCGGCGGGAAATACTAGACCCCCCCTCGTAGAAGAGAAGTTCGATCTCCCTTCAAAGTACTTTCACTCCTCCCTGCCCCCTCCCCCTC
>NW_026267201.1:1120185-1126218 GCF_000697945.3 Frankliniella occidentalis
CCTTTCTCTCCCCTCCTCCCCCTCCCCTCTCTTCTCGTTTCTGGAGACATACTATTTCGCTGCTGCTGGAAGTCCTACACTGCCACTGCTGCGGAGGGAACACGGCGCGAGCGCGCGGCCAAACGCTGCCGTCGCCGCCACTGCGCTGTACGGCTCGAAATAATGAAACCTTTCTAATGAATTTCGCGGCGCGAAGCTGAAAGAATGGTTGGTGTGGGGTGGGAGGGGTGTTATTTTATTTCTGGCGTAAAGTTACGAAGGTTCTTTATGAAAGTAATTTTACAATAACGAAGAGTCGTGTGAAGGTTACGACTTTGTTCACCTCCTCTCATAACCCTGTTATGACAAAAACGAAAGTAGAAACATCAAATTGAGAAAAGAATAAGAAATAATTATTGTCTTAATAAATGCTAAAGCACGCAGTAGGTACTTGTCGCGGCTTTACGGAGGAGACGCTTTGAAGGCCTACAGCCGTGCTTAGCACTCCAGAGTTTGCCAATTACGTATATGTGCAAATAACTTCCTCGCCAATGCACCTGGGCCTGTGTGTGGAGACGGCTGCATCCTAGCAGCCAGGCAGCCACGCCTGCCGCGAAGGGTTCTGATATCGCTCTTCCCAGGTGCGTCGGTGTGGTGAGCATCATTCTTTGCCTACGTATTCAGTCGGCCCACGCAGCAGCGGCTTCAAAAAGAGCAGGCTGGTGCGGGCTGGTGCGGGCTGCCTCGCTCTTGCTCCCAGGTGAATCACCAGCTAACACAAGCCCGCAAGGTAGTTTGGACCTTGGACCAAGCCCGCAAAAGCCCGCAATGCTTTCAAGCCTAAAATTTGTATACAATTGTTTTCAATTCAATTGAAGTTTTGCCTTGACAAGATCGAGGACTTGTTTTATTTATAAAATCTGTTAAGTCAAAAATGCAACTTAACAAGAAATAAAGTATCAGAATTTTGGACTTGCAAAACTTGCGGGCTGGTTCGAACCGATTTAATCAACTAACTTCCAGGCTAGTTCGGGTGCGGGCTGTTTCACCTGCTGGTCCTCAACTAGTCAACTCGCTATGTACTCTTGCCCATACGCCGCATTCGCCTCACACTCGCGATAAATTCGCGAAAAATTCCGCAAAACTCTCCAAAAGTTATTGATCCCAACTCGTTAACTCGCGAACTGGTACACTTATTTTGGAAGTGGGGAACCCCTTGACCTGGAGGCAAGCCTGCCCTCGGGCCTGCCACACCACTCTGCCATACTGTGAGCGCCTGCGGGCCGCGGGGTAGGCAACATCCGCTGTTCCTTCCCACGGGCGCTCGGCGGGTGGCCTACGCGGCTGATGGCAGGCGCCCTCGCCTACCCTCTTCTGCTGCTGCTGCTCGTCGCGCGAAGTGCCCCCTCCTTCCCTACTGTCCGCGCGCCGTCCGCTTGCGTCGAGTACAACAATAACTCGTGAGTTGCAACTTGTGCCGAGGCGATATGAGCGAGGAGAGTGTGTCCCGGGCCCGGGGCGGCGGGGCGGGCTTGTGTCGCCCTCGAATGGCCATTCGCACGCGCACAAAGGGGGAGCAGTGTGTCTCCTCCTCCCCGTCCTCCTCCTCTCCCAACGTCAAGTGCCCTCCTCGGTACGTGCCCAGAGAGTATGCGTCCGAGCGCCTTCCGCTCCTCGTTCCTCGCATATCTCTCTCTCTCTCTCTCCCTCTCTCTCTCTCTCTCTCTCTCTTTCACACACACACACACACTTATATGCATGCGGCCACACTATCTCACTTTCCCTCGTCCTCGGATACTCTCTCCCACTCACGTTCTTCCCTGCGCTACGTACTTTTCTACGAGCTGCGACATCTATGCTTTATAGCACGCGAAGCGTATTTTAAACAGCCATGTTTGCGATAACAACGAGAAGAACAAACTTGTCCTTTGCTTTGTGTTTGCCTGAGAACATTCTCGGACGTATAATACGGCTTCCTCGGTTTCTTTACATTACAAACTGTGTACTCTCCGCAATTCGAATGGGACGAAGGGGTCTCTTCTTTGTACGAAGCAACCAACAGTGTCTTGCCCTCGCTCTCCCCTGCCGCCTTGCACTAACACTAACTTCTCCGCCCACCCCGCCGCCGCACTGCTGCCGCAGACAGACAGACTCAAACTAATTGTAATTATCCTCGCTAATTTCGTTTGCGAAAATGATCGGGTGGAACACGCGGCGCGGGCGGGAGAGAGAGACCTTCGGAAATCACGCAGGCGTGCGGCCGCTGGGGTGTGGCTGGGACTGCGTAGGCGTGGCGGGGCGGGGCGGGGCGGAGCATGGTGGGGTGGGGCACGCTGGGGCCAGCATCGGCCAGCATCTCCCAAAGGGTCGGTCTGGTGGGAGTACTAATGAACGCCGAGGGGTAGCCTGAGGGTCGGAGAGGTCGGGAGGGGGGGTAGGGCGGGGGAGTGTCTAAAAGGTGCGCGCCGAGCACGTTACGGAGGAGTCTCTGCAGTGGAGCCCGGGCGATGGCCAGCAGCGCCAAAAGGGGGAGGGGGTGGTTGGGGCAGAGAGGGCAGTCCGTTTGTACGGTCGGGGCGAGGCGGGGCGAGGCGGGGCCGGGCAGGCTTGTTATTGTGAGGCGCGCGCTGGGACGTGTAACTACGGCCCCTAGAGCAATTTAATGCAGCGCCCGAGTCGGCGAAATGAAAAGCAAAACTTTGGGTTTGCCTTTGGACGGGCCTTCCCGGCGGTCGGTGGCCTGGCTCGGTCCGGGGACTGGCGCACAGAGCGGGCACTGGTGGCGGGTGCAGGCCGGGGGGGATGAAGTGCTCACGGATCTCCCGCGGCTGTGGTCTGCGGCGGCCTCCGTGTAGGGGGCTGCGCATAGCCTCGCCAGCTGGACCACGAGGCGGCGGGCGGAGGAGGGGGAGGGAGCGGACAGCGGCCAAGGCGGTGGTTTAAGTCCGACTCGGGGCAGGTAAACTGAAAGCCCCACCGGCCATAGAGGAGGAGGAGGAGGGGGAGCAGCAGGCAGGCCAGCGGCGAGTGGACAAGGGTCTCCGGCTCCAGCCCGCCCGCCATGGCGCGCCAGCCAGGGACCATCCTAAACCATAAATAGAACCTTTTGTCGGGCCCGTGTGCGCGCCGCTCTCTCGGCCGCTCTCTGCTCTTGTTTGCGTCTGGCCCCGATTCTCTTTTCTTCTATACTCTTCCTCCTCCTTACCCCGCATAGCAGCATAGCCACCCTTTCCTCTCGTTTGTTTGCTTGTGCCCCCTCTGCATGCGTTCTTCCTCCCCCCCCCCCCTCTCTCTCTCTCTCGTCACGCAGAGGGGCGGGCCAGCCTCAGCGTAACAAAGCTCGGCCCGACTACAAGGCATCGGCGTGGCGAGGCGGGGGCGTTTTCGACCCCTGCAATCGAATGCGGACCGCCATTCATAACTATTGCCATTATCCCTCCCGCGCGTTTAATTCGTGGGATGGAACAGCTGCGCCCTGGCCCCTGCCTCCTGCACACTCTTCTTCCCCCCCCCCTCTCAATCTCTCTCTCACCCTCACTCTCCCTCTCCCTCACACCCACACTCACCCTCACTCACTGGAAAAACAAAGGTGCTAAAGTCGTGGCTTTCCACTGGTGCTGAAGAAATTTTCAGTGAAATGCCTCTGAAAAGACACGATAGAGCCCAAAAAGTGCTAACTATAGTTACTACATATAGTAATGTCTAAGGCATTTTTTAGAGCTTTTGTAAATGGCACTAAACCATAGTGCTCTTCTTCCTCTCTGTCACTCTTCCTCACTTCCCCTCTCGCTCTCCTCGGTCGGTAGTCGCAGGGTGGCCACGCAACCTGGAAGTCAGGGAAGTCAGGGAAGAGTCAGGGAAAATAATATTGGTCAGGGAAGTCAGGGAAAAGTCAGGGAAATTGAATGTTGGTCAGGGAAAATGACTGAATCTTGCCCCATATTGTTGTTTTCAAACTTCCGGTGGCACTTTCAATTTTTTGGGAGGCAAAAAGTTCTACTTAAAATACATTTAAAAGTCAGGGAATATGCGTAAAAAGTCAGGGAAAGGTCAGGGAAAAGTCAGGGAATTTGAAAACTCCGATTTCGTGGCCACCCTGTAGTCGTGAGACCGCGAGGCCCAGCACACGGGCGGCGGTCTCGGTGGTGATGACGGGGCGGCCAGCGCAGTGCAGCAGCCGGATCCGGGACTGACGACTTGAGCTCTGCTGAGCTTCCGCCTCACTCTTTCCTGAGCCTGAGCCCGGCCTCCCCACCGGCCATCACCGTCCCGCCGCGCAGAGAGGGAGAAGAGAACACGGTTTGGTTTCCTCCGCTTTGCATATTATCCAGACTCTAACTGGTCCTGCAAAGCGTATTGCGACCGTCGCCCCCTCCTGCTCCCCTGACCCTCGTCTCAAGCCCTGGACCGGCCCGAACCGCTGTCTCTCCGCTGCCTTCGGGATGGACGAGGCGGGTGCACCCCCGAAAATAGTATCTATGATTTTTTTTAAATGAACGCCAGTGAACAGAAACTTTCCTTGGAACTGTACAAAAATTTCTTAGAGACTATCGAAATAATTGGTTACAAACCGTCAGAAAAAAAAACCCTTGATGTATCAAAATTGATTTTCCACTCATCTGAATTTCTCTTCGAATCAAATAAACAGTTTTCTTAGTGAGTACACTGGAAATGCAAGTGTGTGAATGTCGCTCACCTGCAGGTGAGCGACATTCCATTCGTACACTTAGGGGGGTAAAGGTGTGAATTTTTCCTAGAATATTCACACGTTTACCCACCTAAGTGTACGAATGGAATGTCGCTCACCTGCAGGTGAGCGACATTCACACACTTGCATTTCCAGTGTAGGGTGGATCGGGCGGGCGGAGAGGCAGCTGCGTGGTGCGAGTGGGGCCGAACACGCGAACCGAAGACGCGTGTATTTCGTATTATTGGCAGAGGGGAATGGTCGTCGTAGTTCTAGCCGCACACAACCACCGCCCCGCCAACAGGCTGGGTGTGGTCTCATGTCTGTGCTACCTGCAATGTAAACTGGTTGGCGTCTAATGACACCACTATATTGGCGTTATAAGACGCCGGCGTTGGCGTCTTCCACAAGGACGCCAATAATTGGCATCAGAAGACGCCAAATCTGGCGTTCATCAGAGGACGCCAATATCACGGAGTAACATAGATGGAGCCTCGGCTGCCGTATTTCAGCGAATGAAAGCGGGGCCCGGCTCACGTTCGTGTTCTGGAGTTGTCAAAAGTCGCCACTAGGTAGGCGCTAGTGCCGCTATGGCTTCCTTTGCTGAAGTGCCATAGCGACGAAAGCGCCAAGTGGCAAGAGTTGCAAGCTACTAACCCCGGACATGTTTGGGAGCTATTCCGTTCAGGGTAGCCGAGGCTCATCTATGATACTCCGTGCCAATATTTTGGCGTCATCAGACGCCAACCAGTTTTCAGTGTGAGCGTCCCAGTTGAGGAGCACTTCTGGAACAGTGTAGCGGCACTCGTTCGGTCTGTGTGCGGGGGACTGTCGTGGATGCTGACATGCCGGTCGGGGCGGGGTTGGCTCCTCTCTGACGTGCGCTGCCGGCTCGGGCCGGCTCGCTCGCCCGCGGACCGACACGCGCTGCCCTCGTCGTGGACCGACTTTCCCATTCCGAGTCCAGCAGGGAAAGCCGCTTCTTCGTTGATCCACGTGGCGCTCGGCTATAGATCATAGAGTGCAGGGAGATCTCCCTCCACTGCGATAGAGTGCTACGCGCAACAAATCAAATAAAAAGGTGGATGAGGGTGGAAGGGTCGTTTTCAACCGCGTTACCAAGAAATTATTCCACTTTGATGCTCAAACTTATGTCGATGATTTATTTTTTTGAACGCGTGCGTAGAGGCTCGCTCAAGCAAAAGTTCTTGAGTACCATACTTCCTGCCCCCCTTTATATCTCTCTCTCTCTCTCTCTATTGTTCTAGGCAAAGTAGGGTCTATGGCGGAGGAGGGGAGCACTAAGTTCGGCTCCAGGCTTTGTGCTGCGCGGGCTTTGCATGCGCCCGCGTGTTCGGGCGGGAAGG
>NW_026267201.1:1131248-1148487 GCF_000697945.3 Frankliniella occidentalis
TGATGTTATTTTGAAAACGTTTGTACCTCGCAAAAATGAGAAACTTGAATCTATTTTCGCGCTATGCTGTGTTGCAGCTCATCTTCGACGAGTTCCACGTGGGCCGCTACCTGAAGCACGCCGCGGACGAGGGCTGCCCCGACGGCCACATGACGCTGGCCGAGCTGGGCCGCCCCTTCACCGGCGGCGTCTGGTGCGGCCCGTCCTCGGGCTACACGGTCTACTTCTCCGAGGTGTCGACCGTGACGCTGTCGCTGCGCCTCTTCCCCACGCCGGCGCACGCCACCACCCCGTTCCGCTTCCACCTCCGGTACCGCTTCATCACCCGGGACGACGCCGTCGTCCGCTTCGGCAGCCACGACAAGCTCGTCGAGCGGGGCGTGGTGAGTACGGGGCGTGTGGGTTTGGCCTTGCCCTTCATTTACTTTCAACATTGCTCTTCAACTGCATTTGGCAATCTTAGGGATTTTTCCAAAAAAAAATAAAAAATATTTTAGTATTTTTTAAGATCTTTCTTTTTAAAACATTTATATTTTTTCCATTAATTGGCCGATTCTTTTATTTTTCCTCTAGGAAAGGTTTTTAATTTTCCTGGAAGCTTCTAGAATTCAAAAATATAGAATCGACTAGCATGAGCAAGCCACCGATATTCATTTGGCCAGGTGGTTTCATGATTAAAGATCGTAACGAGAGTAGAATGCATGCTAATCAACCTTATATTCCTACACAGAAATGGCAACACTGGAAACGCAAGTGTGTGAATGTCGCTCACCTGCAGGTGTGTGAATATCCATTCGTACACTTACAGGGGTATAACGTGCGAATTTTCTAGTAAAAATTCACACCTTTACCCGTCTAAGTGTACGAATGGATATTCACACACCTGCAGGAGAGCGACATTCACACACTTGCGTTTTCAGAGAAAGGGTTAACAAAAGAATGGTTAACGTTTTTTTGTTGTGAACTATCTTTACCTAGCCCTCCTCCTTCACACCTGGATCCCCTCTGGCACTGCTCGCCTCGGCGGCGCCAATACTGCACGGTCGCCGCGCTGCCTTTTCGGACGGAACCCTCCCCTCCCCCTCCGCTGCTACTGTTTTCTTTCACTCAAAAAATTAGAATAATGTCGTCGCCCACCACCATAATCATAAACTAATCTCGCTCCACCTGATCCACACCGCGCCACTCGGACAAAAGAGGAAAGGAAAGAGGACTCCGCAGAGTGGTGGCGGCGGTGGTGGTCCATAGTCCTCAGCGGTCCCGGACCTCCTCCCACCACCGCGCGGCGACAACCGTCACATCCGGCGCCTTTGCTTCCCCTCCCCCCCTCCCCCTTTCTCTCGCTCTCTCCTCTTCCTTATTACGATTTTATCCCCAGCCCCGTTCCCCGGCGTTGCTGGCTGACGGGCGGTGCAGAGGGGCGGCTTCCCGACAAAAAGCACACGAGTTATACTTCTCAGCGTTCTCGTCACCACCAGCTCCGCCCGCGACTCCCCGAACAGCAGCAGCAGCAGCAGCAGCAGCAGCACCGTAGCCCCACGTCCCTCCCGGGTAGGCCGGAAGCGAGGGTCTTTGTCGGGCTGCACGCTAATCCCACTGAATTTCCCTCATACCGCGGCGAATTGGTACGGGGGGAGGGGGCGAGGGGGCAGGGGCAGGTGCCTGACAATGCCCGGAATGGCTGGCTGCCCATACATCATGCATCCCGTTTGGAAAGCGAGCTCCTCGCTCGCTCGATCTCGCCTCCCTCCCTCTCTCCTCCCTATTCATCCTCTCTCTCTCACCCTCCGGCCTCTCCCTCCCGCTCTCTGAAACTGCCCTACTGCTCTGCTGCGGCTAAAGGAGCGACTGCGGGACTGTGTCGCACTATGGCATACTGGCATATGCCAGGTTTGGGGGGAACAATCACTAGAAGTACCTACGCGGAGCCCGCTGCACCTCCAGTTCCTCGAAGCAGAGCAGCCAGGGTCTGAATAGGTAAACCGCTCTCGGATAATGCCGCTTTGGCGTTTTCAACGTTGGAAAGCAAGCAAACGCGAAATCAATGCAGCGTTGTCGGGAAAAGTATAAGGCAAAGGGCAAATAATGCGATGTGTTGTGTTTGTACATCGTGACGACGACGTTGTTTTGTAATGTTGCAGGGCGTCCCCGGCACGTACTGCAGCCGCCAGTTCGACGAGTGCTACCGGAAGAAGTGCAAGCTACAGAGCCCCAACTACCCGGGGATGTACCCGCGGAACGTGACGTGTCTGCTGAACCTGCGGCAGAAGGAGGTGCCGCACTGCAAGCACGCCATGATCAGCGTGCACCAGAACGCCGAGCACAAGGTGAGGCAACGGCGGTGGAAAAATAAAGGATAATCTCAGTTTGTTTGTTTTTTAAGCAGCAAAATAGGGGAAAAAATCAGAAAAAACAGTTAAGCAATCAGAAAAGTTCAGGAAAAAATCAGAAAAAATAATCAAGAAAAATTCTTGAATAGTGAAGTGTCCCTCAGTCCGTGACAGGGTTTGCTCGTGTTCGGCCAGGTGCAGATGAAGCGCGCCGCCTCCGCGCCCGCCAGCCTCAACAAGACGTCGCGCGCGGTGCGCGTGTGGGACGACTGTTCGGGCGCGCAGGGGGAGCGCGACTACCTCGTCTTCTACGACGGCCCGTCCCAGTCGGACCCGGTGCTGCTGCGCTGGTGCGGCGGCGACCTGCTGCCGCGCGTCGCCTCGCGCGGGCCCGAGATGCTCGTCGCCTTCCACTCGTCGGCCTTCTCGGCGCCGCTGCACACGCTCAGCCCGCTGCGCGGCTTCGAGCTCGAGGTGGACGTGCTCTTCTCCGACTCGGACTCGTTCGACTACCAGCGGGACCCCAGGAAGTGAGTAGTATTTACCGTGTAGCCGAGCCTCGGGGCGGTGGCGGCGGTTTCGGCCGTCGACCGGGGTTTGGGGCGGGTGGAGGCTAGCCATCGGCTCGGGTCCTCCCACGGGAACGGGCCCAGACTCTGGAAGCGGGGGTGGGGTGTATGGGGGTCCCCCTTCCCCCAATCCTCTCCCGCCGCTATGCCTTTCTCTCTGACTGTGTTAACCCGAGAATATCAAGTGACTTTCAGTTTACGTTTAGAAGCTGGCACTCCGCTCGCGACTTCCCAGAGGGCATGGGGGAGAGGGAAGGGAGTCGGGTGGTCCCCTTTGCGAGAGCGGGGACGCTGCCGAGCCCACGTCTCCGTCCCGGTACGGCCCGCTCCATGCGGCTCATGTGCTCCGCGCCGTTCGCCCCCCCCCCCCCCACGCCGAGCCGTCACTTAGCTGAGCTAACACTTTTAATAGATTGGGCCCCGAGCCCGGCCCGGCCCAGCCCCGGGCGCGCGTCGCGGCCCGCGGGCACGGACTCTAACGAGGTCAAGGAGAGCAGCTCCGTCCCCGGCACGGCCCCGGGCGGGGGCGCCC
Source organism: Frankliniella occidentalis (assembly GCF_000697945.3). Classification (NCBI taxonomy): domain Eukaryota; kingdom Metazoa; phylum Arthropoda; class Insecta; order Thysanoptera; family Thripidae; genus Frankliniella; species Frankliniella occidentalis. The sequence goes on from NW_026267201.1 coordinate 1,134,680, forward strand.
CTGGGTGGCTGAGCGGAGACCTAAACCCTCCGCCCATCCTCTCCTCCCCCTCAGCCTCTCCCTTTTTCCTCCTCGGCTGACGCGGCGAGCAATCCCGAACACAAATGGAGCCAAGAGCGAGAAGCAAAGTGGGAAGAAGGGGCGCCTGTGTGTGAGGTGGGTGGGGCGGGGGTCCTCGCCGATGTCGCTGTGCGTTCCAGTTCCGCCTCCCCCTCCTCCTCCCGCTGCACCGCGATCCCTCTCCCCTGGCCCGCCCCTTGGCCCGCTCCTGCGCTTCTCTACTTGACTCCTATTCTTACCGCCTCTCCTCGCTCCTCTGCTCCGCCCGTCCCTTCGCCCCCCCCCCCTCCACCATTCTCTATCTCTCCCCCTCCCTCGCAGCCCGAGGAGGTTTGCTCTAATTTGCATGTCCGTTTAATTCATTCCTTCACTCAGCAGGGACTTGGACGCCGTCGCCCCCTCCTGACGCGTTCCCCACCCCCTCCCCCGGCGGACTCCCAGATGCTAAGATGCCACAACCCTGCAGTGAGCTCAGTCTGTCTGTCTGCCTGTGTATGTCCGTCTATGGTTCGTTGCTAGCACGCGTGCGTCCGCTGGGACAGCAGGGGCTGGTCTGTCCGATGGCTGCCCTGTCCCCACCTACTCCCGCCCCCTTCTCCAACCCTGTCCGCGCGCGCTTCCGTGTCCCCTTGCTGGTGGCCCCCCAGGCCATTCCGGTCCTTTCAGATCCGCAGCAGTCCATTTCCAATAACCGAACCCCGGGTGCGTTGCTCGGCTCGGGATGAGGAAGGGGGAAGGGGGCGGGGGCAGAGGTGGCGGCCGCAGCCGGGGGCGGCGGGGGCGGCAGGGGCCGGAGGCTGGCCCCGACAGTCAGGCGGCCCGGGCGGCCCGGCCCCGCCCCCCTTGCGGCCGATCGACTATGCACACGCTGTAGCGTCGTTCTTTTTTAGAGAGCATTTGTGCGCGCCTGTGTGTGCCAGGGGGTGTCCAGTTACGCCCATATAGGCGCTCCCCACACGGTATATTTCCTTCCCTACTTTCTCCTATCCCGTCACATGAGATCGACCCCCTCCCCCTCCCCCACTCTGCACCCTCCTCTTCGTTCCCCCGGGCACGGGGATGTGGGTAAGCATGGGTTGTAGCTAGATTGATATTCAGGAATAGGGAAGGACAGCGTTTTAGCGTGCTTTGGGCAGATGTGCAGGCATACAAATATGTGCCTGAGCTTGGAAAGAAGCTAGATTGTGCCTGCCTAGGCTAGGTATACAATTGTGTCACCATTCTAGATTGTAGGTAGGTAATTCAGTTAGCCGAGTGTTTCGGAAGAGAAGAAACATAGTTTTTAGCGCTCGAGATTTGAACAGTCCATTGGCGTTTCGAATCCGTGCCGACAAGCGACCCGCCAGCGCCAACCGACCGTTTTTGTGCGGCTCTACGACCCAACCCCACCCTGCCCCGCCCCCCGCCCCGCCAGTCCTCGCCCGGCCACCCGGGGGGCCACTGCAGTGGACTTGGCGTCCGTTGTGTGGAGTTCTCTGACGTGCTCCTCCCAGGGGGCGGGGAACAGTCCCCCAAGTCTGCCGCGGAAGGGGGAAGGAGAGGGAAAGGGGCGGGGACAGGGGGGGGGGGACAAGGGGGGGAACGACCCCCGAGCCGGCATCGCCCGCGAGAATACGGAACGGGCACACCACTACCTCAACCCCAAAATTAAACGCCTTTCTCTCGCTCTCAAGACCCCGGCCCGGCATGCCTGGGTTGGCCGGTCTCCGAGGACAGGTGGGAAGGCGGTGGGACGAGAAAAGGTTGAATGGAGGGTGGGGGCGGGGTCAGACCCAGGCGAAGACCCGCGGGCTCCGAACGAGATGAAAAATGCATTTGCTGGCTGAGAGTCGCGGCTGCTGTGCCAGTCTTCTAAAAGGTTCCGAGAACTTCCGTAGCAGAGGAGGACAGATCTGAGCATATTACGACGCGCCACGCTCCTTGGGCTGCTTATTGCATGTTCCACTAACGCTGCGCTGTATAAGCCATAGCGCTTGTCGCTGCTGCTGCCAGAGCCGACAGCAGCAGCAGCAGCGACAGTGTACGGACTGGAACTGGAACCACAGCAGGCCGTGAGTGGGGCAACCCTTACGCTACAGCCACCCCCCGTATCTCGCTTGCTCTCGCTGGCTGTGGTGGTGGTGGTGGAGGTGGAGGTGGTGGTGGTGGTGGTGGAGGTGGTGGTGGTCCCCTTTCCGGCCCGCTCGCTGCCGGGGCACGGGGGGCAATGAGTGCCCCACCCCTCTTTACCATTTCTCCCCCACCTCCCTCCCCCTCTCATCTCGCACGAATTCCGATTGAGCAGCTTTAAGGGGTTTACTGGTGGGGGAGAGGCGGGTGACAGAGACGAAACATGCCTCTCGAGGTGCCGCTGAGGTGCCGCCGAGGCGTCAGCGGGGTGTTGGCGGGGTGCGGTGGGGTGTTGGGCGGGGTGCGGTAGGGTGTTGGCGGGGTGCGGTGGGGTTTAGCGGGGTGTTGGCGGGGTGCGGTGGGGTGGTGGCGGGGTGCAGCAGCTCCATCCAGCAGCGCGGCGGGGTAAAGGGGCTCATTCATATTCAGAACACAAGCAAACAATTCGGCGCGGCGTAGCTCTGGCGTTGCTTCGGGTCAGTCACATGGACGGGGAGGGGAGGGCGGGGGTTGCAGCAGCAGCAGCCATGGTGGCGGCCGGTGCTTGCGGAAGGTATGGGGACGGAGGCGAGGCGGTGTGTCCTGACGCATGAAGGGGGTGGCAATGCCACCCGGCGAGAAATGACGGGGCGGGGCGGGGCGGGGTGGAGCGATATGCATAAAACGTGCAGTGGCGCTCAGCCGGAGAGGGGAGCGACGACGTCCCGTCGCCACACCATGACCATCATGGGCCTCTCACAACCGCGCGCGACTAGCGTTCCGCGCTGGGCGAGGAAAATAAGAGAGAGACGGACATATACACACAGAGACAGGCTGGGGGTGGGTAGGAGGTGGTTGGTCTGAAAGGGCACAGAGTAGAAATAACGCAAGCGTGGTGGTGGTGGGGGGGGGGGCGGAGAGGAAATCCTGGGCACCGCGCCAAGCGCACAGAACGAATAGCGGCGAGGACAGCGCGTATAGCGACTGTGGTGGGGGGGGGGGGCGCAACGGCTGCCCGTGTATACCGTGTACGCAGTGTACGATATGAATGGAAATACATCACGAGCCGGTGTTGGAATGGCTGTACAAACCCCCGTACTCCCCGGCACTAAATGCACAGGTGTTTTATACCATCTTTACTTGGCGGAGTATTATAGATATGCCCTCCGGGGATTTGTACGGGGAGGTACTGTGGGGCATAGATTCGCCGCGACTCCCGTATCGGCGGCGGACTATTTTGTACCCCCCCCCCCCCCTCTGTACTGCGCCCGCGGCGGTATTAGGCCCGCGTGTACCGCACCCGCTCGGCGCACACACACTTTCATATTCAGATTGGCGGTGGAGGACTAAATTGCTTCTGTGAGGTCCGGTCAGTGTTGCCGCGCGCGTGTTTTCAAACAAACTTTGGCATTTCCCTAATGAATGAGCGACATGTAATGCCCGGTGTGTTTCGTAGAGCGTGCTGCGGGGGGCCGGGAGGGGGCGGGGGTGCGGGTTGGTGGCGCACTGGGCTGTTGCCGCCGACCCAGCTCCCCCGATCCGCAACGCTCGTAATTTCATTACTAGTGGGTCCCGGACATGTTGTGTTTGCTCGCGAGAACAAATAAATATGCGGCAAACTTCTAAACTCAGCTAATTGTGTTGTGTGTGTTTTTTTTTTGTTTTTTTTCAATTTGCGTCAGGTGCGAGTTCTGGATCAACGCGACGTCGTGGGCCGTGGGCGCGCCCCGGTCGGGCGGCGTCCTCAGCCCCCGACACACGCTGCCGCCCAACACGACGTGCACCTACCGCTTCCACGGCCTGCCCGGCGACACGGTGTGGGTTTACTTCATGGCCTACTCGCACTACTCGCTGCTCGCGCCCGCCGCCGGGCTGCCCTCCGTGCTCGCCACGCCGGCCACGTCCACCACCACGTCGCGGCCGCCCGCCCTCCACAACCACCTGCTCATCCTGCCCACAAGGTAGGCGTCAGCGCCTGGTCGAGACAGTCTTGGGGACTGTCTAAAAATCAAAAATTTGATATCTTGATACGGTCATTTTTCTTTTGTTTCTAACTTTGTGTGTGTACCGGTTCGCTCACTTCTCGGCTTTGTTCACAGGGCTCCAGCGACGCCGCCACCCAGCCCCTGGATCGGCCTCGGTGGCACCCGCACCCACCACCGGGCCGACGCGAGCCACCCGCACCTCGGCGCGGCCGCGGACCCGCCCACCACGCCGTCGTCCTCGTCGTGCTCCATGCGGCTGCGGATCTGGGACGGCGGGGGCACCTCCGGCCTGCCGCTGCTCGCCTCCCACTGCGACGCGGACGGCCCGCGGCTCTGCGCGCACGCGGCGCTCGGCAACGCGACCCGGGCGACGCGCTCGTGCGGCCCGCACGAGAGCTACGAGTCGTCCGGCACCGACCTCACGCTGCAGCACTTCGTGGCCGAGGGCACCGCCCTCCACCCGGCGCACTGGAGGTGAGGCAGACGAGGCCAGCGCGCGCGGGAACGTTGTTTCGAAGGGTTGTTTCCCAAATTGACCATTTCACCAAATTCCGCCTGTGCAGGCTGAAGTACGAGTTCGTGGACACGAACCTGGGCGGCGAGCCCTGGACGGGTCGCGGCTCCCTGCTGGCCACGGGCGCCGTGTCGGCCGCGGGCAGGCCGCTGTCACGACCCCCCATCCCCTGCGCGCGCCTGTTCCGCCGGCTGCGCTCCGGCGAGGTGTTTTCCCCCCGCAACGTGTTCATGTTCGGCCGGGGCGGCGCGGCCAACCTGTCGTGCATCTACCGCATCGAGGCCGCCTCCAACGAGCGGGTAAGCGGAGCGTGTAACTACGTGGCTCGGAGGGAGGGGTGGGTACAAATGATATGGCTCCTGCCTTCGGGAGGTTCAGCGTACCGATAGAGCTCGAACTCCATGACATTTTTTACTCTGGGGTACATATATCATGGTGTCGGATCCTCTGATGCACTTATGAGTTAAAATGTACTCCGATTGTCTGATTGTTTCTTAATAATTTTTTTCGATTTTTTTGATTTTGTTCTTAATTTTTCTGACTTTTGGGCCGACAGATCCGCCTGACCATCGACAAGGCGGCCTTCGGTGAGAGCGCCGACGTGTGCAGCACGGTGCCGGACCCGCACACGGCCCGGCCCACGTGCGCGTACGGCGTGGGCGCGCGCACGGCCGAGCTGCGCCTGTGGGAGGTGCCGTGGCGGGACGTGCGCCTGCCGCGCGCCTGCCTCTGCGACAACGCCACGGTCGCGGCCGCCCGCCCCTTCGTCTACACGTCGGCGTCGCGCGTCCTCGAGCTCACCTTCACCGTCTCGCAGCTCAACGTCACCGAGGACTTCGACAACCTCCACTTCCACGCCACGTTCGAGATGGTGCGCAGCAACGAATGCTCAAGGAAACAAAGACTGAGGTGAGGGACCTGGAGGAAGAGTTGGGTACAAAAATCATGACTCCTTCGAGGGACCTCATGATATTTTTACCCCGGGGTGAAAATGGCAATGGGGTTAGGGCTGGAAACCCTGGAAAGTTTCCGGAGTTTTTTCGGAAAACATTAAATATGATATCACTTACCCGCAGAGGGGCTGGCGGCGAGATCGAGTTCGAGAGCCCCGCGTCCAGCCGCTCCGACCTCAACTGCGACGGCATGCCGTGGATGGTGGAGGCGCACGAGAACAAGAGCCTGTTCCTGCTCACCTGGGGCAGCTTCCTGCCCGTGGCGGGCCCCGTCGACGACTCGGCGTCCTCGCCCTCGCGCTGCCACACGCGCAGCCGCATCCTGCTCTACTCGGGCCGCCCGCTCAGGTCAGAAACAAGACTTTCTTTTTTTGAAAAAACTTTTCAAGTTTTTGAAAAACGTTTTTTGTTTATATGTGTGGTGTTCAGACCTCTAGGTAAAAACGTCTTTTGGTCTCCAAAACATTTTTAGTTCAAAAATTGTTTTTTTTTTTTTTTGGTTAAAAATAGTATGCGGCGTGTTTTTGTTCAAAATAAAAATAATTATAAGGGTGGAAGAGGAGAAGAGAGCTCGCAGCGCGAAACGCCCGACTAACTCGGGGTAGGCCGCGCAAGGCCACGCGTGGGAAGTGGGTTGCCTACCCAGGCGGGCGGTCTGCGCTGTGGCCGCGCACCTACCTCCCCGGGGGTTTATGTCGACTAATCTCGCCTGTCTCCTCTCTCCAGGCTGCTGCGGGTGGTGTGCCCGCTCGGACACCGGGAGCGGCACTTCTCGCTGCACGTGTTCTCGGAGGAGTGGTTCGGGCTGCCGGCGGGCCAGCAGCTCCCCGCCGCCCCTCCGGGCACGCTGTCGTACTCGGCGGTGGCCGCCAGCATGCCCGGCGGGCCCGGCGGCCCGGGCGCCCTCAGCTCGCCCAGCTTCCTGGTGGAGTGGGTGGGCCGCGACCAGGCCTCGGCCGCCCTGCACTGGCTCGAGATCTCGCGGCCCAAGCTCGCCCTGCAGCAGCGGCTGTGGTCGCAGACGGGCGAGAAGGGCGCCAAGCCGCCGCCCGAACTCGTCCCGAAGGGCAACAGCTCGCTCGCCCTGGGCTGGGACTGCCCTCACAAGTGAGTGCCGCGCTCTCGAACGTCCACGCGAAAGTCTACTCTAGTTTATCGTCCTAAGGTACGCTCTAACCTCCGTCTCTCTCAGGTGCCCGGAGCTCAACGCGTGCATCAGCGAGTCGCTGTGGTGCGACGGCGCGTGCATCAGCGAGTCGCTGTGGTGCGACGGCCGTCCCAACTGCCCGTCCGGGTTCGACGAGGCCGACCCCAAGTGCGAGTACATCGGGAGGCGCATCTTCACCTGGCTGCCGGGCGGGCTCTACTTCGCCATGGCGAGCGCGGGCGCGGGCTGCGTGGCGCTGCTGCTCGGCTGCCTGCTGCTGGTGCTGTGCCGCGCGCGCGCCCGCCGCCGCCGCCTGCTGGCCAAGCAGGACAACGGCCTGGGCTACGGCGGCGGCAGCGGCGTCGGCACCCTGAGCAGCGTCACCTCGAGCAGGGGGACCATCGGCAGCCGCGGGTCGCTGAGCGCGGGGCTGAGCGGCGGCTCGCTGCCGGGCACCTACCGCCGCACCAAGACGCGCCGGCGGAGCGACGGCACCGGGCGCCGGCTGTCGGGTGTCGACGGCGACGCCATCGCCAACCAGCCGCGCCGCGTCCCGACGTCGGAACTGCTGCTGGACGCCAACTCCTGACAGCACGCCAGGTCTGTGGAGTACATCCGCATGGAGCTAGAGAGCACCGTGTAGGGTGGCAAAACCAGGTGCAGGGCACCTGGGGAGTCCCAGTAAAGAAAACGCTCAGAATTTCCTCAATTGTCCCATGACTGGATAGGCCATGATAGAGTGACAGGCACGATCTATGAACAGCTTGGAGTTCAGAGTAGCCATAGGGTATGTGCTGCTGAAACACTGCCTGCACAGAATTTTTTTTATCGCAACTTTTTTGTCCATACAACTTGTGTTCCACTTATACAACTTTTTGCCAACATTTTTTGAGTAATGTGTGTTTTTAACCATTGACTGCCATTTTTATTCCCTGTAAGTCAGTGCAAGGAAATTATCCTTACCTCTGCAATTCTGTGGTTTATAAAACCCTATCAGATTGAATCATGTGTCAATACTTTTATTATTAATAATAATGCTCTTCACTATTTTTGGTGGTGTTATGTGTTCATATGTTACAAAGTGATATAATGTGTTCAATCAACGTTTTTAACTGCTAGCTTAAGTGCACTTTTTGAATTCCAGGCTGTTTCATTTCAAACAAAGTGTGTAAGAACTGTGTCTTGAAAGATTCATCTCTCTGTAGCTTCCCCATCCAATGCTCAAGCCGAAGGGGAACTTATCAGACCTCTTTCTAGTTATTAGGGGAAAAGACGTCCTTATGCATGTTACCTTTTGTGCCTCAATTATATTTAGTTCTATTTATACAAACTAGCCATACCCAATGTGTGATACTTAATTTTATCATTAGGTGAGGTGTGTAAATGTCATTGTCATGGAACCTGAGTAGGCAGGGTAAAAGTGTTTTTGAATAATCAAGTAACAGGTGCAGTGGTGCTGCTGTAATCATTTACAAAAATAAAAGGAACGAGCCTACTCATCTTGCTCAAAAATGAGGGGAATTAGGCATGTTGCACTAACATTATTTTATATATGATAAAAGGAATTGTATGTACTGGTTGAGAGTATTAAGTTGGGGAAGTGCAGTTTTTCAAATTGTGCCATTTAATCATTAATAACTTGGCTGTCTAATGTCTAAAATGATGTCTTCTTCAGAAAAATAAATCCAAAGAAGATGTGCACATAATAAAACTAAAAAACATCTTCTTAGCTATCTGAATACAAAAACGCACAATACGGCATGCACATTTGTATACTACTTCAGGTACCAAGTAGTTTATTAAACAGAGTGATAAACTAAAATTAATTAGTAGATATGCACCTTGCCACACAAAAGTATTAGACTAAAGGAAAATATAAAACATTTTTTTACAATTAAAGAATAAAAAGAGTGCTTTGCACTTAATCTTATAATTGTTGCCAATCGTTAGTAGTTTAAAGTTATGACTGGCTAGGGCTATAGGATTAGCTTTTTCTCGATTTTTTCAGATGACGCGAGGTTATTTGTCTAAATTTTAATATAAAGATAATCAAGCACACTATAGGAACCAAGAATTGTTTTGTAAATTTTATAAAGTTCTCCTCCTCTAGATCTTTATCACCACTATAAGTGAGAGTACCTGTGCACACTCTTCATTTTTGATTAAGGGCATCAAAATCCATGTAATTGGATACATACAAGAGGACTGCCAACAGAAAAGGGGCAAGGGACAGTTGAGGAAAAAAGGGACTCTACTCCACAGACTGAAGGCGTTTATGAAATAAAAGAAAAAATTGAAGAAAGTTCATGAGTGCATCAAAATCAAGTTCTGGTTTTTGTTCATAGACCATGATTTACAGATTTGGGTGATTATGACTCATGCTCAGACTGTATGCAAAGTGATGTGTAGTTGTTTTATTTTAAGAATTAAATTAAAGACTTGTTAAACAGTGTTTAAAAGACTATGGACACACCATTGTAAAATTGTAACATTCAAAAGTGTAATGCTATTGTACAAAGGAAGTGACTGTTGACTCTTTCTTAAATCTCTAAATCCTTGTTAAAGTGCGAAGATGTTAAATATATATGTAAAACTATGTGAAAAAGAAAACAGAATGAGTATGAAATGAGCAACATTAAAAAACAAAAATACACACAAGTAGCAAACTATAAGAATACTTTGTTTACTATACCTTGCATGTTTTCAAAAAATGTTTCTGCTCCCATTTATAATATATAATTTCCTGTAGTACACAACCAAGAATTAGGACTTCGGTTGGCGGCAGCAGACTTTTTTGGTAGATGATAAAAACCAAGAACCATAATGACAAAAATAATACGAACAGATTGGCAGCCGTTTCTCAAACTGAATTGTTCAGAGTAGCATGGAAAGCATGAAGTGTAATCCCCAAAATTCCCCGAAAATCAAAAATTGAATTTCATAGCGAAGCAAAAGCAAAATCGTTTTCGGGGAATGTAGCAGACATCCAACCTAAGCGCACACTATTAATGAAAGTGTGTACTTCGAGAACCCACGAGACACTTTTAGACCTGGGGTCCCTTGAACTGTTGTTGGGTGTTACTAATCGCTTTTGCCTATCTTTTGCTTTGACGCACCCTGGCGTTTGCCATTATTGAAATAATTTCGACTAATTCAGAAAAGATTTCTTGCCACACTGGATTCTGTCCCGCTTCCCGAGCAAACTGAAACCACCCCGAGGCTCGCACACGCAGAGATGAGCGTTTCCCACGTTACTGACGACCGGTCAGCTCTCTGCGCGCTAGCCCGTCAGTCGAGGCGAGCGCTGGGTTGGGGCGCGTGTCGGCTTGGAAGCTGAAAGAGACCGGAGCCGCCCCACGACGCACGGCGGAACCGGACGCATGGCCAGTACTCGGTGGCGTGGTTGGTTTGACTTTATTTTGCCCGAAGGAAAATGCCCTCAACGACTCATCATTCAAACTTTGCAGAAGGGCCTTTTAAATTACACACCCTTTAATTTGAAAACCCCAATATTTCTAGGAAAGCTACCAGAAGAAGTTTAAAATTAAAAAAAAACTGTGGGAGGAATAAAAAAAAAATAAGGCACGAGACCCCGCAAACATACTGAGCCCGCATGGAAAATAACAAGTCCACGAGAAAACAGTCAAAATTCAGACAAATACGCACATGGAACTTGTGCGGATTCGTAAAAAAACAAAAAAAAAAAAAAAAAAAAACAGATAAAAATGTCTGTAGAAAACACAATGAATGGATTTCCATATGGTTTTTGTCTTGAAGCCGGCCCGGGAGACACTTTCGCCTGGGGGCGTATCGCGTGCTGCAGCTACACCACCATAACGGCGTAACGGCCTCCCGATTCCGATTTCTATCGAGAGTTGGCATAGCCAAATTGAAAAGAGAATACATACACACCTAGGACCCCTGTGCAAAGTCAGTTGAAAGGATGAGTCATCGGACAATTCTCCTCACTACAATGTCAGGCTAGCGGCCACGAATCTCAGTCACGCGACAATCAGAGGCCAGTGGCCGTAGGCGCGGGCTCGCGGCGCCGAGGACGGGCCCCCCACCCGCACGGCGGCAGGTCGTCTCCTGACAGTCAAGTGGACTCACCAAGCAAGAGTCTATCCTGCCGCGCAACGTCGGCGGGTGGTGGCTGGAGGTGGAGCTGGGGTGGCACAAGTGAGCTGCGGGCAGCCGGGACCGGAGCCGAGCGTGGCAAGAAAAATCACAAGTTATTTTTACAACTTGCAATAACAACTAAAACTACATCGCACCGCGGGCAGGGACGGCCTGATGCGGCAAAGCGCACCCCAAGGCGTGCGAGCCGCAAGAGCACCTTACCCCCAAGCACGAGCCCGGGGCGAGTGAGTGCTGAGTGCGTATGACGTCACACGGGCCGCGAAGTTTTGCGGGAAAAGCAAAAGCAGAGCATCGAAAACGAGTTGTGATTTTGGGGGAATAAGGCGGGGAGGTCACGTTGCTTTCACTTACCTGGCTGTCAGTTGGGGAGGGGCGGTTTGCAGGTCCGACTAACGCGCCGCGTAGCTCACGGTACTTCTGAGCCCGTGACTTCATAAGGGGACAGACCTGTAAACACCATTAAAATAAATCGATTATTTTCTTATTGTGTTAAATTCCTTTTTGATCTTTCTTCTGTCAAACACCGACAAAAAGGTTTGTAAAGTTGTGGCCTAGGGAGGGTTAATTGTCCAGAAAGTGCGTCCGTCATTTAAGGTTACGAAACTGCCAAGTTCAGAGAACGCTAGGTCTTATAGCGCCTAGATGGTAGGCAACGTCCTGCCTGCCGCGCGTGCGTGTACCGCGGGTTGGCCTACGCTGAGTCTTGCAGGCGCCCCGCGCCGCGAGCGCGAGCTCTCAGCTCTCGTAGGTTGCCAGTTGCCGAATTACTGTACTCGGGCGGATGTACTTTCCAGACGATCCCGAAGACGAACTAGTAAACAACCTAAAATGTTCCCTCTTTCATCTCAAAACACACAACACAGATATGAAACTTATACTCTAAACTAGAAACGCTGGTTTCAATTTCAACAATGAACTTTTTTTCAGGTTTAATAGTATTCGTTTGAGAACTCTTAACAAATTTTTCAGATCGTCATTGTAAGCAGGGCTGTTAACGTTACATTTTAAAAGTAACGCGTTGCGTTACGCGTTATTTCGGAGCTACGTAACGGTAAAGCGTTACCGTTACAGCCCTGGCAGAAATGTAACGGTTCCGTTACGTTATAACGTGTAACGGCGTTGCGTTTTTCCAAAAAATCAGAAAAATAGAAAAAATGTGTATTTTTCAACAAAGTGTGATTGGAAAGATACAACTATTGCCATACATTACTATGCTACCCCCCAGTATAATTTGTGCACACAGAGCAGGACCATCTTCTCAAAATTTTCTTCGCCAATGGAATTTCGGAAATAAGAGAGGGCAAGTCCTGTTCTGGCGAAGAAGCATTCTACACTGGCACTCGACAGCAGCCCAGTATTTGCGCGTCGTTCGTTACCTTGCCGATCGGTTTGGTGGCGTGGCGGCCGTCAAACGCGATGTTTTGATGTACTATCGGTAAGTGTAACGCCGTTACACTTTACTGGGGTCACGTAACGTGTAACGCGTCTGCGCCCTCTGACAAAATGTAACTTGTTCCGTTACCGTTACAGTAACGGTAACGGCGTAACGTCGTTACTCCGTTAAGTAACGTTTACAGCCCTGATTGTAAGTCCCTAACCCAGCAGCTTATTTGTGAGCATTTTAATATAATGAATTGCGCAAAATTCTCAAAAAATGGATCCAAACTTGCTCTAACACTCAACTTTGTTGCACTGATAAACCAAAGGGTACAACTGCTTAACACTCGAAAGTGTTCAACTCGGTAGGTGTGCAACTCCTCAGTTAGTTGACTGATTCCAACACAGTGAGCGTCCAATCCGGTCCAGTCTACACTCTTAGTTCCTTACTAACAGCAGTGTTCGTTGCGAGGAATCGGGTTTATAACGTAACAAAGGATCCGGAGCAGCTATAGCTCTTATACTAACGATTTTTCTTCATATTACGAACAGGCCCGCATTTTAACCAGGAGCCTGCGAGGTAGGCCGCCAGCCGCCCGCTACCACATGTCGCCGCTACACGAGTTGTCGCTCGGACGCCTGCGAGGTAGGCCGCCCACTACCCTACAACGCGCGGAGAGAGAGGGAGGGGGAGGGGAACTCCGCGCGTGGCAACCAACCAGCGGCTGGCGGCTTTTGCATACGAAGCTCCGAAACCGTAAAACAAAGGTGGGGGGCGTGGTGGGTGTAAGCGAGCCGATAGTAGTACAAGGTTCAAGCATTCCGACGCTGTACATGTTCTTGCTATGCTACACATACGGCCCGGAAAGAGCGGCAGACGGAGTGGTGGCCAGGCTACTAAGTACGAAACGGCACTGGGAGCGGGAACGAACTCCAACTCCTCATTAAAATATTATAAACAGAGTATAGTTCTTGAACTTGAATCATCTGCTTTCATGATCGGTTCCTGGTCGGACCTTTTGTTCTTTTTTTCGGGGGCACCAGATCTCTACCATCGTCAACCACCTACTTTGCCTTCATTGTCTTTCCATATTTTTAACTTTTGGAAGTTCCTGCTCTTGCTTTCCTCCGGTTGAAAGACCACCATGAAAGCTTTGTCAACCTTTTTTTATGTTTTATAGATATGGAATCAACTAGCACTGTACCTGCCTGACCCATGACCTATCTGTTTCATTGTGACCTGCAAGGTCACTTGCAGTTTTGTTTCCTTTCTGTTCCATCTGGTGAATGGTGTTTCTAGTGGATCATCATTTTACATTGAAGTCTGCATGTAGAGAATTTCGTATCCTCCATGGTTGACTGTGGTGTTACCCCCATGTGTGTTTGAGAGTTTTTCTCTTCTTTGACTATGTCGCTACCTTGCAAACTTATGTTTGCAACTCTGGCAAGGCTCATAAATTGAGAGCTTTCCGCAACTTTTGCTAAGGTATTTCTGAAATTCTAGAGGTCAGGCTTTAGGTATATTTTCATGTTATATTATATCT
>NW_026267201.1:1149447-1156323 GCF_000697945.3 Frankliniella occidentalis
GACTTAAATGAGATGATCTTAAATCTTATTTTGGAACAAATAGTATTTATTAACATAGTAATAACTAACTTCAAAACACAGGAACAGCCATACAGTTTAGTTAATTTGTTTTAAAACATATATGCAAGACACTCAACAAAACCAATTCAATTTCATGTTGTCCGTCAGGAAAAACTTCAAATCCAGTTTGAAATTTAATATTTTACACTCAAGTTATAACCACCAACAGGGCTAACTATGAAGGCGACGTTTGATATTTACACTACAAAATCTACGAGCCAAGCAGTGGAGTCTCAAAAATATAGCTATTCAGTCTTTTAACATACATAAATATATACATTTTCTGTACAAGTTGAAATAAAAATAATACAACAATAATGTCTTTGGTAACTCCTTAGATTACACTATACAAGGCATTGCAGGGAAAATAACTCATAATACTGTCATGAGAAGAATGTAAATTGTACTTACAGCAGGTATATTACAACTTAATTAACGACATATATGCACCTCAAACTGCATTCGCAACATATATGTACAAAATCGATATAGGAAAAATTACATCATGGCACATACTTTTTGGGAAGACACCGAACATCAATCGTCTGTAACTTTTGACTTTTGCAATCCCTCGTAAACATTAACCATAACATGCCTCCGAAAGTAAATTATAAACTTCTAGCTCTAGTCGACATGGAATCAGTGTGAGGCTGGCGCGCCTTTTGTCAATACATTTTCAAAGTGTCATCAGTCCGTGAATCACGCATTGTTTTGGTCCGGCGCGTTGAGAGGCTCCACGGAGGCCGACTTGGCGTGGATGCCGGACATGCCGGCGTGGATGCCGTGGCCGCGGCCCCTGCAGCAGCGCGCCACGCGGCTGTGCACGCCGTAGGCCGCGAGCAGCAGCGCCACGCACAGCGCCGCGGCGCCCACGACCAGCCCCACGGCCACCAGCGTCGCCTCCCACAGCGCGGCCCGCTCGTACGACGGCGTCCTCGGCGCGACCTCCACGGCGAGCTGCTCGGGCGCCTCCGAGATGGGCGCGGGCACGTCCAGCACGCCGGCCTCGGCGCCGGCGGCCGAGTCCGTCTGGACAGAGAGCTGCAGGACGAGGGCGGGCGACACGTCGTTGGAGTGGGCGTCCCCGACCGTCACCCTGGTGGCGTGCTGCTCCACGAGCGGCACCTCGGCCTGGGACACGCCGCTCACGACCCGGGACCCCGAGATGCGCAGCGCCGGCACGGCCCAGTTGACGAGGGTCTCGGCCACGCCCCGCGGCGCCGTCCACGACACCCTGGCCCTCGGCAGGCGCGCGCCGCCGCCCGCCGCCCACACGCCCACCAGGTGCAAGCCCCAGCCGGCGGGAACCTTGCCACCGCGACCCCTGGCACCGCCACGGCCGCGACCGTGGCCGCGGTCTGCGCCGAGCAGGCGCTTCACGAGGTCGAGACGTCTCCGGTCCAGAAGCACGTCCTCGTCGTCCTCGTCCCCTTCGTCGTCGGCCTCGTCAGCCTCGTCCTCCTGGGCGGCGTCCTCGACGAGGTGCTTGGCGGTGGTGCGGTCCTTGAGCAGCGCGCGCAGCAGGACGCCATGCTGCACGGTTCCTCGGAGTTGGTCGAACGAGAAGCGACGCAGCGAGTTGTCTGGGGTCGCATCCGCGGTGGATCCTGAACCAACAAAAACGAGATTGTTTGTATTATTGTGTCTTCAGCAAGTTGAAACTCAACCTTTGTCTTTGAAACAGACTCACCGGCATCGTCCTCGGACTCGTCGTCCTCGTCACTGGAGTTGTCCTCGTCGTAGTAGTCGGTCTCCTCCTGGCTGGCGTCCTGGTGGTGCTGGGCCGAGGCCGGGGGGCTGACGCAGGTGGAGGCCCGCGCCACCGGCCCGTCGGCGGACACGGCCAGCACGGAGACGGCGCGCATAGCCGCCCTCGGGGACTCGCTCAGCTCCAGCCAGTTGTCCACAGTCTGTGGGGACGAAAAGGACAGATATGAGTCTCTGCGTCGCTTTCGTCGAGGCGAGTCGACGCCTTCTATTTTTGTCGGGTCGCGGCCGAGATTGGCATCTCCCTTACCTGTTTGAGCTCCTTCCACGCCAAGGACGGCGCCATCCTGGCACTCACGATGAACACGACGTGCTTGTGCGGCGGACGTGCCTGCGATGCCGGCGATGGCGACGGCTGCTCGGCCCTGGAGTCCACCTCCTCGTCCTCCGTCTCCATCTCCTTCGAAGCGTCCTCAGCCGACTGCCCCGCTTCGACGGTGGCGTCCAGAGCTGCGCCGTCCTCGCCTGCCGACACGGGCGTCATCGTGGAGGTCGTGGTGCTCGGGCCCGTCGCCATCGCCACAGTCGATGATGCGTTGACGGCGCCGCCCGTCTGCGGGGGCTGCCTCCACCTCAGCGTCAGCCCGTCGGCGTCGAAGCGGGGTGGCGGCAGCGCGCGGATCGGAGTCGACCGGGAGGCCTCCTTGGTGGGGCGCAGGCTCCATCGCCCGTCCTCCCCCGCGTCCGAGTCCGTCCGGAGGCCGTGCGGGAAGTAGAAGTCGCACGCCGTGCGGCAGCCCAACCACTGCAACAGAGAGAAAGGGGTGTAAGTCGACGGTCGACGGGGTGGGGGGTGGGGGTGAGGATGCGCAGAGCGAATGGGAGCTACGCCACGCGACGGGGCACCGCAACACGGGGTATGAACAGCCGAACAGCCACCGCCAGGACACGACAAGAGTCGGCAACGCGAGCGCCGCACTTCCAGCAGGCCCTGCATGCCGATGGACATCGAATCGGCATCCTTTGCCGTTTACCGAGATTTATGATCGTTTTCGTATGTTGAGAAAACCCAAGGGGGCCGCGGAACGCAGCGGCGGCGGCGGCATGGGAAGGGGGCAGGGGATTTTATTTTCATGAGGCCAGCAAGGAGAAGCAGACCGCCGCCAGGGCGGGGTGACGACGTAAGTCCCGACGTGATGAGTGATACGCCCCACAGCCCGCTCCCCGCCGCTCCCGCCCGCTCCCTCCCGGGCTGGCTGGTCCCCTGGAATGACAATGTGCCGCCCTGGCATGCCCGCCGCGCCGCCGGGACAAGTGTTTCTTTCAAAAACAACGAGCCGCGTGTGTGTCGTCCCGCGTCCTCGCGCGTCTCGCTTCTGCCGCCCGTCCTTGTCCGGCTCACGCAAACGGCCAGCACGCCCGCGACATGAGCAATGGGGGACAGAAACACGCCCGCGCGCGTGCGAGTGCGCGCGTGTGTGTGCGTGCGTGCCACACTGGCTGCGCGCTTGTGAGGCGAGGCCGGCCGGGGCGCCGACGACGTCGTGCCGCGGGTGTACAATCACCTAGGCCTCCACCGCGCCGCTGCTCGCCCGCACACTCCTCCCTCCCCGCCCCGCCCCGCCCGCGAGCAACATGCGCGCGATCGCTCATCGCCCAGGTGTCGTCGCCAGTCGCCAGGACATCGCCGGGGACATCGACCAGCACGACGGCTTTGGCGTCATCGCCGCGGCGCATCGCATGTGGGCATCGCCGGGCATCGCGTTACACGCCGACCTGCTAAACGACCACACATTCCGCCTGTCCGTGCCTCTGCCCCTCTAAGGAGAGCGGGCGGGGCGGGGCGGGGCGGGGCGGGGCGGCGGCCCCCAGCAGATGGATCAAGGAGATCTCACCTCGCTTCAGTTCGCACGTCGAGCCAAAGCCGCTGCTGCCACCTCCACCCAATTTACAGGGAGAATGACTCGGCTGCACGGCCGGCCGAGCAGGACGAACGGACGGGCGGGACGGGATACGGGCGGCGGCTGGACGGGCGGGGATCGCATCGCTCCGCCACCGCAGCAGCAGCAGCCCTTTTTCACGCAGGGCTTCTCCATTTGGAAAATCACCTCGGCACAGGAATGCCAAAGCTGAATCCATTGGTGCGAAAAAGGAAACCGCACGCCGTCCACTCGGGCCGTGATTGGCTGGCCGGCGGGGAGGTGCAAGCCGGCCCGGCTCACGCTCACCATTGTCGACGCGCAGCCCGCGCGCCTTACGCCCCGCCCCGCCCCGCCCCTCGCAGCCGTCAGACCACACCTTCAGTCTGTTGCTGCTGCTGCTGCTGCTGCTGCTGCTGCTGCGGCTGCCGGCTCCTCCTGACCGTGTGGCTCGCACGGCTTGTCCGTCCAGCTGTCACCCGACACCATAACACCTCCCTGCTGTACTGCCCTGTCCCTGCGCCCCCTCCAGCCCGCCATGCTGGTGGACGCCGCCGCCGCCGCTGCTCGCTGGACCAGTCGGCCCTCCTCTCTCACACCTTCCTCCCACTTCCAGCAGCTCCACCGCAGCGCGCCTCACGCTTGCACACTTCACACCACCTCCGCAACACCTGCCCGCCGCACACTTCGCACCTCCAGCCGCGCCCCGCCTCCTCCTCACACCCTCACACTTCGCACCTCCGGGGCCAGCGGCCGCTGCCGCCCCCGACCGCGCGCGTTATGGTGCCGATAATCGTATCAGGCGACGCGGGGGGCGCCACGGCGCGGGGCGGAGCGAGGAGGCGCACTCATCGTTCCGGGAACGCGCCCGCTCCTGGCCCCACCCTGCTCCCCGCGGCCCGGAGGGGGTCCCGGAGGGGGGCCCGGAGGGGGCCCAGTGGGGAGGTAATGAGCAGCCCGGGGGGGTCCCCCCGTGATGGGGGTCGAGGGGCCCCCGGGTGCCGTATGGGAGCCTCACATGGGGCTCCCCACGGCCTTCCCTCATTGGACTGTCTCTCCCCCGGCGCGAGCTGGTCGCCCCGCGCGAGGTGTTGGTGCGAGTCGCTCATCTCTGGGTCCGCCGCCGTCGGGCCGGCGGCCGGACCACGGGGGGTCCTGAGAGGGAAGTGAGCAATGACCCGGGGGACGGGCCGGCACCGCGCGGCGATCTCAATGGATTATCTAATTTGTTAACGCCCCGGCCGCCGCCGCGGCCCCCACCGACCGCCCGGCCCGGTCCGGCCTCCTCCGCTTCGACGAGAGACGATATTCGAGCGGACGGGGACGCTCCGAGCGAGCCGGGCCGGGGCCAGCGGTGTGGTGGTGCGCGTGGCCGAGCCGAGCCGCGGCGGGCCGGCGCGGGGCCGGGGGCCGGTTAGGTCCGGGCGGGGCGGGAGGCGCGATAGAATCGCTGTACGGCGGGCTGCGCCTGGGCTGCGCTGTGGGGGCTGCGCAGGGCTGCGCCGCCAGAGCTGCCAGCGAGCAGGAGTACTACCTACACAGCGGGAAGAAAACAGCCGGCCAAAGTAGTGATGCGAGAGGGTATACCGCCGCGACCGTCGCAGGTGGAACCATCACGATCGCCTGAGGACACCTTGATGAAAACACTATACCCAGCTCCAGTCCAGGGCACAGCATTCGTACTGTGCCACAGTAACACACCTCAAAAGCAAAACCACTAGGGCATCGTGGCCCTACAAGCGGTGCACGACGACTGCAACTGCAAGCTGCCCGCGGCGCGGCACCGCGCACCGCGCCACGACCCGATGCGTTGCCACGCCTCTCCAGTTTCGGCGGCGTTCCTCAGCGTTCTATTACGCGCGGCTGCAGCAGCAGCAACGGTGGCGGCGTCCTCGCGCTGCCCTCTGCCGACGAAACACGAACAGCCTCTGCCGCAGAACTGCACAAGTTCGCGTTTTTAATTTGGGCGCTGTCGTCCGGGGCGCGCCCGGGCGCGCGGCGTGGCAGCAGCAGCGGCAGCGGGAAACCTTTGCTTTATTTTCGTGGCGTGCCCACGCACGTCCGGCAGCGCAGAGCGACGGTGCAGTTCGGGTCGGTGTGGAGAGGCGGTGGGCAAGGCGACACCGGCCGGCGCAGCGCAGCGCGGCCCGAGCGCAGCCGCGGCGCAGAGAACGCGGTGTAGGGCGGAAGCGTGGGGCGACCACGCAAAAAACCTGATGACGGCGATGCAAAGTAAACGTGGTGGGGACGCCGAGCCGACAATGCAATGTGCTTTTCGATGATTTTTGGGAAGGCGAGCGCCGCATGAAGCCGTGACGGACAGGGCGCGAGCTCCGGCTCACAGGGCGAGCACAGGATGCACCCGCCGATGTCGGTATCAGATACGCGACGCCTCAAGACTTCCCTCCTCCGACCCCCTCCTCGCTTCCTTCCGGTGATGCCCCCCCCCCCTTCCCCAACACACACACACACACACACACACACTGACACGCACTCGTCTGTATCACACCTATAGCAGCCCCGTACTCGAGAGAATGTCAAGCCATCCGTTCGGGCGGTGGGGAACTTTGGGAGAGCAGCGGGGAAAAGGGAGAGTCGTACGTCGTGCGCAATCGCCCCGACCCCGCGGCAACGGCAACCCGCGCGCGAGCCGCCCTACGGGTGACCGGGAATCGCCCAGCTCAGCCCTGCCCCAGCCATATGACCACGCCCCGCCGAATACCCCCACGACTCGTCCGCCCCCGCTCCGCCGATTTGGACATGACGCCCCTCGCCCTCGCCCGAAGCCGCCGTCTCCGACACAATGGAGGTGACTTCCGGCAGCCGTACCGGCGCTGCGCTCCCTTCAAAGTGGCGAGTGACTTCTGCTTCCTCCTGTACAGCCAGTCGACTCTCCAGCAATAGACTCCAGCACCGGACAGCAGATCTGGACTCCAGCTCAGCTCTCTGGACTCCAGCTCAGCTCGCTGGACTCCAGCTCAGCTCTCTGGACTCCAGCACTGGACTCCAGCTCTAGACTCCAGCTCTGGACTCCAGCTTTGGACTCCAGCTCTGGACTCCAGCTCCGGACTGCAGCTCTGGACT
Source organism: Frankliniella occidentalis (assembly GCF_000697945.3). Taxonomy (NCBI): domain Eukaryota; kingdom Metazoa; phylum Arthropoda; class Insecta; order Thysanoptera; family Thripidae; genus Frankliniella; species Frankliniella occidentalis. Next base: position 1,156,218 of record NW_026267201.1, read on the forward strand.
CCAGTTCAGCTCTGGACTCTAGTTCAGCACTGGACTCCAGCTCTGGACTCCAGCTCTGGACTCCAGCTCAAGACTCCAGCTCAAGACTCCAGCTCAGCTCTGGACT
>NW_026267201.1:1156373-1172073 GCF_000697945.3 Frankliniella occidentalis
GGGCCGGGGGGCGGGGCAGGATGTCCGCCGCCACCCATTCAATCCTAGAGGCGCCACGCCGCGCCGCGCCACGCCCGCGCACCGCGCGACCAGCGCGACGGGTTTTCCAGGGCGGCAGACAGCGCGGCGGGTCGCAAAGTGGATAGAGATGGAGGGGCCGGCGTGGCGGGGGCGGCGAGAGGAGGGGAGGGAGGCCCGCAAACGTTTTCGGTCAGACGAGTCCGACCGCCGCGCTGGCCGCCGCTCTGAAGGTGCCATAGAAATTATAATGGTACAATGAGTGGCGGAGGATGCGAGAGGTCAAGCTCTTCGCTCCGCAGCAGTCTGAGGCGAGCTCCCTTTCAGATAATAATGCCTCGACAGTGGGCCCACAGCGCCGCACAGCGCCCATCCATTGCTGACCGGGGGCGGGGCGGGGTCCGAAGGGTCCGAACCAACGCGCTATTGTCCAGCTGTGCGGCCGCCTGGATAAAGCTCCGCCGGCCGTGCATGGGGTGCGTCGTCCAGGCATCAAAATCGGCTGGGGGTCGGCGAGGCGAGCACTGGCTGTCGCGAAACGATCGAAGCGCGGTCCGAGGTGGACTGCGTCGACTGCGTCCTGAAACCCGCTCATACCCACGACCACAGGCTTCGACGACGCCCCCGCCTTCCGCCACCTTCGAAGGCGCGCGCAGCGGTGGCGCGCCGCTGGCACCTTGGGCACCTTGGAGGAGGCTACTACCACCACCTCCCCCGCACCTCCGCCACCACCCCGCTGGCTCTTCTCGGAAACCTGAGCCGAGCCGGGCCGTGGCGTGGCACGGCATGGGACACGGCCCGCCCCCACCTCCCCGCCCCGCCCCGTTGGGACCCGAGGGCCCCGGCCAGCACATGCCGGGGGCCCGGGGGCCCCACCCGGCCCAGCTGGGCCGTGCCGAGACCCGGGTTCGCCCACATTTCACACCTTCACAATTATGACCCCGCCTTGGCGCTGGCCTCCCTGCCTGGCCGGTACGGCGGTGCCCAGGCACGCTGGCTGCCTGCCGGGCTGGCCGGCTGTCGGGCGGGCAGCCAGGCAGGCTCTCCAGCAGCAGCAGCAGCACCGGCTATCCAGCTCCAGCCATTCGCTTCCCAGGCCTGGCCACCCGGCCGCTGCTGGAGCCGCTGCTGGAGCCGCTGCTGGAGTGGCCCGGAGAGGAGCACCGGGCCCCTCTGCCTGGTGTTTACAGCCTCGGGGCGCGGCGGGGCCGGCTCCCGGCTCCTGGTCCTCACCAAACAGGAGTGCGAGTGAACTTGCTCAGCCGCTCGCCGCCCACCAGGGCAGCCCACCACGGCAGCCCACCAGGGCCGGGGCCGGGCGGGGCGCAACTATCAACACGCCGGCAGATTTACTGCCGCGGCCCACCGGCAGGAAGTCCGGGGGTCGATCCCCTCCCACTGCCTCGCGCCTCCTGCCTTTTTCTCTCTGCGCGGCGCGCCGGCCGGCCTAGAGAGACTATAAGGAGAGAGGCGACAACTGCCGGGCGCGCCGCTGCGCTGTGATTGGCCAGCTCGCTTTGGTGCCCCAGCATGCACCCGCCGGGCGCTGACTGGCGGGGCGCCGCGCGGCTCGGGGCTCGGGTCGGCCGAAGCGGGCCCGAGCGGGCCCCGAGCCCTAGGCGCGCGGAGGGCCCCGCCAGTCAGCGCCCGGCGGGTGCATGCTGGGGCACCAAAGCGAGCTGGCCAATCACAGCGCAGCGGCGCGCCCGGCAGTTGTCGCCTCTCTCCTTATAGTCTCTCTAGGCCGGCCGGGCGCGGTGGGCGCCCACCGCCAGGACACTGCCGGGAAAACGAACGCCAGCAAAGCGCCGCGCTGCCGCAGCTGCCACTAGACTCCAAGCCGCTCCAGGAGGCCGCTCCAGGAGGCGGCTCCAGACGGCGGCGCCACCCGCAGGAGCCGCAGCAGCTGCAGGTGTGAAGGTGCCGCGGCGAGGGTGCTTGTGCAGCTGGACGGGGAAGGTTGGCGTGCGGCCGCCGCACTCGCTTCGCTGGCGCGCCAGCCACAGACCGCCATCACAGGCCTTTGGACAGAATGGGCAGGCCGTGCCGTGCCGCGCCCGGCCTGCCACGGCCCGGGCGACCAGGTGTCAGGTGAGGTGTCGCGGACCACAAAGACCCGCCGAAGTTTGCAATAATAACATTCCGAAATACAACACGGCCCTCCACCTTTTGCTGCTGCTGCTGTCGCTTTCATTTCTCACACCCTCCGCTGCTGCTGCTGCTGCTGCTGCTTCCTACGAAATGCGCGCGCCAAGGGAGGAGAAGCTTACGGACGGATTTCCACCGCCGAACCGGACCCTAATAATAGCACACTGCCATTATCATTTCGCGGGTGTGCAAATCCCCTTACTTTCCCCACGAAGATTCTGTGAAGTTTTTCTACCTCCCTCCTGCCGAAACTCCGAAACCTCTTCTTCCTCTCTGCATCAATCGTCAACAAAGCTGCAGCGGATGTGGAGGCAATAAGAGAAGCAGGAGGACGAGGAGGAGGGGCATGAGGGGGCGCGCGAGGAGAGGGGCGGAGAGGGAGGAGAGGAGAGGCGCGTCAGTCACGTGACCCACACATAATCTGCATATCACGCCGCCGACGCCAGGATCGTTCAGCCCCGCTCCCTCTCCTCCTCCGTCTCTCTTTCTCCCTCCTTTACGTCTCTCACTCCGTCTCCCTCTCTCCCTCAAAACGGCAGCGCTCGGTCCGCCCATCAGTATCCTCACGCGATTGTGTTTCCTCCCCCGCCGCTCCTCCGCACTCCTTCCACTCCCCCTGACCCCTCCTAACCACCACTCGCCTCCTCCTCCTCATCACGAAGACAGTCGTTTCTTTTCCTCCGATCAATGTTCCCTGATCCCTTCTCTCACCCTCGCCTCTGCATATCCTCCTGCGATCGCGCAGCAGCAGCAGCGGCAGAGGCAGAGGCAGCAGCAGCAGCGTCCCGCCCGCCGCTGCACCCCCGCTGCCCCCGCTGCTGCTGGCCGCGCTGCTGGCCAGGCCCATGCCAGGCCTCTGGCCGCCCGGCCTCGCCCCTCGCCCCGCCGCCAACATGTCTGCCGACACCTCACCGAGCCTCACCTGCTTTTGTTGGCGCGATACGGTCGACGCTCTTTCGCTTTGGATTTACTCGACTTGAAATGCGGACTGGACTGGACTAAAGGCGCAGCAGACTGCCCCGCTGCTGCGGCAGATGAAGGCGGGGGACGAGGGGGAGGAGGAGGAGGACGACGACGACGACGACGACAACGACGGCGAGGAGGGGGGAGGGGAGGTTGATGTTGTGCTTGTGGTGCTGTATATATATACTCACACAGAGATACGAATCCTTGCAGACGCTCGCCAGAGTCTCCGGGCCCCGCTTCAGCCGCCCGCAATGGTCCCAGCACTGAAACAAAAGGGAAACACAGAGACGAGTCAGAAATAATAATAAGATCAAGGAGGAGGGGGGAGAGGGGGGCAGGGCTGCGCTCGGCCCGGGGCCCAGCAGACCCAGGCCGCCCCGAGCCCAAGCGCGGCATAATGTTCGCACGCGGGGCAGCGCGGAGCGGCAGACGATATTTTAAAGCCCCTGCATTATCTGATATCAGCGCCCGGCCATCGGCGCGGCGTCGTATCGGAGGGGGAGGAGGGCGCCGGAGGGGCGGAGGGGAAGGTGCCGCCGCAGGTCTCCGCGCGCGCGCGCAGGCAGGCAGCAGGTACACGCTCACGCACACGAGTTCAACAGGCCAGATACCTCGAGGGAGGTACGTACTAGGCATTTTGGACTCGGCCCCGAGCCAAGTTCAAGCGCAAAGGCGTGAGATTTGCGCGCGCTCGTTTGTGTGCATATGTGTGTGTGTGTGTGTGATTTTATTCGTGATTTTGCATGTCCTGGGCACATTACCTGCGTGGGGTGAGGAAGAGAGGCGGTCCTTCTTCGTCTTGAACTCGAGGCATGTTTGTGATTCTCTCATACACATGCACACGTACTCACAGACAGACAGACAGACAGACAGACAGACAGACAGACAGACAGAAGATAGACAGATAGACAGAAGCGCACGCTCACACCCATTCCGTTTTCCCGCGCTTCTTCAGGTTCAGGTAAATTAGAAGAAATGCCTCGCGCGTCAAGTTTTCCACTCTCTTTTTCTCCCCTCTCTCTTTCCCTGTCGCCTCGCTCGCTGTCTCTCTCTCTCCCACTCTCTTTTCTTCCCGCTTTTTCTCTCCCTCTTCATTTATTCTGCCTCGGCAGGTCCCGGGGCGCCCGGACACGGCCGGCCGACAAGACCCTCGTCAGGAGGCACACAGCGGAGGCGCTGGGGCCCAGTGCCAGGAGGGGCTGGACAGGGACAGGGCCGATACCTGACAAAACGACAGTTGGAGTGTGGGACGAAAACATTTGGCACGAAAGGCGATCCCGGGCGGGCGGGCCATACTGGGCACGGCAAGGCACGGCATCACAAAGCGAGGCGTAAAGCGATCATTGTACACTGGAGCGGCAATTCGACACTTGAACGGCCCAAACAAAGCTATCCTCTTCACACAGAGAGACGGTATGAAGGAATCCCTCTCAAGGTGTTTTTTCCTCATTTCATCTCGCAGCAAACGAAAACGTCCAGATCACGACGGCACGCAGTGCGGCGTTCTACTATATGGGGCTCGATGGATGGAGTACCGACCGACCGACCAGGGTGGAGGACCTGGTCCAAGGGTCCTTGAGCGAGCAGGAGACCTCCACCTCAGCCTCGGACTGTCTGAGGCTTAAAAAGCATGACAGCAGACATCACACACACACACACATACACACACACACAGCGCAGGTGGAGGTGGGATGAAAACGAAACGTGATGCCTCATATCTCCCCAGCCATATAATGGCCGAATGGGTCCCTACAGCATGGATGGCCGGGTCGGGTCCTAACCCCAACGACCAAGGCGCCCGGAATACGAGCAGACAACCTAATCTGGGAGTTGACGAAGTCGACCAGGGAGGTGCAGCAGGGAGGGCGAGGCGGCGCGGCGGCGGGAGGGGGAGTTGTGGCCAAGGATACACAGAGATAGATTTCCCTATAAACATTCCCCCCGCCCCGCGCGCCCCGCCCTCATGCGCGTCACTGGCGTTGATAAGCGGCCCCAGGAATCCGCTGACCCGCCCGCTGGACGCGTCGTGGCGCCGTGGCGTAGCGTAGCGCAGCGTAGGGCGTGCGTAGCACTGCGCGGCACGGGGACGCGGGACGCGCCAGGGCCCCGCTCTGAATGGGGAGAGACAGAGAGAGACAGACGGCAGGACCTGCTGCTCGAGATTTCTCGGAAATTGCAATTCGATTCCAAACCGTTTCGCCCGAAACGCGTCGCATGCGCGGTTGGCGCACTTTTGACTCGGAGTAGAGAGTCGATAGAGAAAACAAATACGCGTACGACGCCTGCTGCTGCCGCTGGAAAAATAAATAAAAACAGTGGCCTCTTTGTTGTTGTTTATCGCGCCAGGACGAACAACACACGGCAGCCGGCACCAGGAGGCAACGGCATCTCGTGAGGAGGAACGGGTGGCTGCGACTGCGCCGCTGCTCCGGTGACGGCAGCGGGCTGTGGGGCGCCACATGTGACCCACCTGTTGGGTCGATAGGCAGGGCAGCTGGGGCCCCGGGCGCCTCGTCGGGCCGCTCCTGGGGCGCAAGCAGCGGCGGCGGCAGCGGGGCCCGGTCGCCAAAACACGTGTAAGCGCATTAGGGCCCCGATAAGGCCGTCCAGGCCAGCCTCCAGCAGCAGCAGCCAGCCCGTCAAGACAATCTCGACAGAGGGGGGCGTCTGGTGGTCGGGTGCGCCCCGCCTCAGTCACATTCGACAATGTCGTAAAAATGTATCCATCACGAGGCTCGTTCGGGACCTTCGGGACGCCGACCCTGCCTCCCGCCTCCCTCCCCCCTCGGGCCCCTCTTCTTCTCCAGCCTCGACCCCCCCCCCCTCAACCCTTTCCCGCAGGTCCATGTGTCCCCTCCTCTCGCATTTTAGGACCCCGCCGACGCCGACGCCGACGGCGGCCCTCCCGGCGGCCCCGTCCCGGACGAAACACACAACGGAACGTGTTATGTATCGGGTCATCCGATGGCCGTCCGCCGCGCATTCGCGCCATGGGGACGACCGCCCGTGCCCGTGTCGCAATGAAACTCCGAGACACGCCATATATTTGTCCTCGGCGATATATCTCCCCGTTCCCGTTCCATGGGCGGAGATTGACTCGCCATTTCCCGCGCGGTCCTCTCGCAGTTTCTTCCGCTGCCGCACCGCGCCGTCTGTCCTCTGTTCCTGCGTTTTACGCCAGGCCGTCCTCTCCCGCCCGCTCCCGCCCGCTCCCGCCCGCTCCCGCCCGCTCCCGCCCGCATCCTCAGCAGCGTAATGGCGATAAGCCCGACAGGGCAGGGCGGCGGGGCGACGGATAATCACACAAAATATGGCCTTTGTCAGAGGCACCCACCCGCGGCTCGGGCCCCGGCCGGCATGGCCGATGTGTCGCCCGGACAAGGTTGCTGCCTGCCTCTGGAGCCCCCCTCCCCCCAGCCTGCCTGGAGCCTGCCTGGAGCCTGCCTGGAGCCTGCCTGGAGCCTGCCTGGAGCCTGCCTGGAGCCTGCCTGGAGCCTGCTTGGAGTCTGGCTAGAGCATGGCTGGAGCATGGCTAGAGCATGGCTGTATACTGACTGCAGCCTGACTGAAGTCACCTGGAGCCTGACTGGAGCCCGGACGGCCTGGCTGCAGTCTGCTTTGAGCCTGACCGGCCTGGCCGGGGCCTGGCTGGAGCTCGGCCGGAGCCTGGCCGGAGCTTGGCCAGAGCCTCGGCGTGGTATCGCTCGGCTCGGCTGGTTGTTGCCCTGCAAATCATTTGACAGACAACAAAGTCCGAGGCGGCCGTTCAATGTTGAGCTAAAGGTGTGCGGCGGGTGTGAGCGCGCGCGCGAGTGTGCGTGTGTGTGTAACACGGGTGAGGAATGTGCTCACCGGAAAAAGAGGGAGAGGAAAAGAGACGGAGAGAGAGGGAACAGTAAAAAGTGGCAGTGGTTGGAGAGGGAGACAGACAGAGAGACAGACAGAGACGGCGAGAGACGTGACGGCACAACACAGGGGTGTGACCGAGACAGTTCTTATAAGGCAGGGCGCTTTACCTCCTCAAAGGTGCGAGAGGGAGCCGGGAGAAAAGGATCAAAAGAAGAAGAGGGAAAAGAGAGAAAAAGAAAAACGGAATAAACGCGCGGCGGAAAATCGGGTACGACGTATATTTGGAGGACAGGCGGTGGAATGCCGTAAAAGCTAAAGATGGAGGGCAGAGTGTGGCGTGGCGTGGCGCGGCGCGGCGTGGTGTCAGCCCGCCGTAAATTACATTTCGCATAGTGAAGTTCAGCCCTTCTCGCATGACGCCACGCCTGGCCACGCCCCTCGCGGCGCGGCGGCGCGGCGGTAAAAAGAACAGACGAGTGAGGCCGGGTGAGGGAAGGGCCGTCACGGAAAGCGTCGGAAAGGGGCGGTGCTGGGCAGGAGCAGAGGACCCAGACCAGGACCAGGACGTCGTCGCCGACGAACGTCTCCCTCGCCCGACGACGAGTCCGTCCCGCCTGATCGTGCACAGGCCCTTCTCCTTGCGCGGCTCGGGGCGCAGCCAGGGCGCTGCGCGCGCTGCTGCAAAAGGTTTTCATGGTGCAATATGTAGTACCGCGCCGCCGCCCCGCGCCGCCCCGCCTCCCGATGCCCCTTTGACGTTTACAGTCGGAGGGGAATAAATGCCGCCGTCGCAAATGTTACTGCTCAATTTTTGCTTTCTTTTTGTGTTGTTTTTGTTGTTGTTTTCCTCGTGTCTGCAGCTCCGCGCGCGCGATCGCGCGGGTTTGTGGCATGGTCTCTGGCCTGGTGGTGGATGCCGTGTTCCTCCATACAGCAGGGTGGTGGTCCCATCCCCCATCCCATCATGGGCGCCTTTCTTTCTTCTGGTTGCGTTAGTGTGGATTCAGAGTTCACGAAACGCAAGCGTTATTTTCACGCCAGGCGTGGTTTTCATGCTTTGTAAGTTTAACGCAGCCAATCTGGAATCGACTTTCATCACGCCGGGCGTGAAAATCACGCTCGCTTTTAGGGAACTCTGAATCCACCTTTACTTACACCAGATGCACGCGTGCGTGCGGGCTTGCCTATCCGTGGCTCACCGAGGCGCCCTACGCGGTCCCGTGCGTGTATGCAACCCACCTGCACGCCTGCATCCAGTATAGAGCATAAAGCAGAAGAAAAGAAAGGCGCCGATGGACCACCCTTACACTGCCCTTCATCTCATGGGACTTTGATTTTATTTCTCGCCGCCGATTTCGTTCGTAATAAGGGTGGGTCGTGAGGTGTATGTAAACACAAGGGCCATCAGGATATTTCTATCGCCACAAAAACAAGTGATAATAAAATCGAATAGAAACATACTACGCTTAGCACAAGGAACGAGCAAGAAAAGCAAAACAGAAAAACAGGGTGTGTGTACTCACCATCATGCAGTCGTCGCTCCGGGAAGCGCAGTCCGGGCCGCCCTCGGAGGGCGCGGCGAACTGAAACACAACGGAAAAGGAAAAACGAAATGAGACAACAATCCATACGCAATTGGCCCTCGCACCGCCCCGCGCCGCCCCAGCCGGCGTCTTTCGTTCTCTTCTGCTCCGTCTCTCTCTCTCGCACGCACAGGCACAACCCGCGCTCGCTCGCGCGCACGTAACATACGTGCGTGCGTACGAACGTGCGTCCGTACGTACCACACGTGACGTGAAAAGTGCAGGGTCCCGACCCGAGGAAAATAGAGGGTGCGAGAGCGAGGTGAGCTCCAGAAAAGTAACAATCACACACGTGCAATGAGGGGGGCGCGAGGTGTGAGGGAGGAGGTGAGTAGGTGTGAGAGAGAGAGAGCGAGAGAGGCCAAGACAATGACACTTGATGAAACTATTAGAGCGTCGGTCGGGTCGGGGTGTAATGCAGGACGTGCAACGTATATGGCGTGTGTTGTCCTCGTCGCACTCCCTCGACCCGGCGGGTCCGGCGAGAGAGACGAGGACGGCGAGCCGAGTGGGTGGGGGTGGCGATGTAATTGAGGGTAATTTCTCTCGGATGCGGACGACGGGTGGGCGAAGCAAAAGTTAAGGGGAAAGGGGGGAATTCAAACGCATCCCACCGAATCGTCTTCTTCACAGAAACGCGCCAGGAGACCAGGCGGGGGGAAAAGCGTCACTCTACACACGACGCGAAACGAAAATGCGTTACAAAACTTAATCATACAGTTCATGCCCTGGGCGACTGTGGCGCCGGGGGTTTTAGCAGGGCGGGCGGGGCGGGGCGAGGGGCGGGGCGATAGGGCGTGAGGTCCCAAACGTCTCATTTCGACTCCTCTCCATTCATTAGCGTCACTCAGTCGGCACAGGGGTGTGTCGGAGAGGGGGGGGGGCGTCAGGGCCTGACTCGCCCTGCTGGCGCGCCTCTGTAGATGTGCCCCGGACCCCGGAACCGTCAGAAAAATCAAGTTGTCCTGCTGACGAGGGACTGTCAGCCAGACCCGACACCCTATGGGCCCACCCTGACGCACCCCGCCACAACATGCCACGCCCCGCCCGGCCGCACCACGCCACACCCCACCAAGCCACGCCGAATCGCGTGCGTGCTTCTGGGCAGACACGCACATTCGCATACTACACTAGATCCCTCCATCTCTTCGCGGGGTTCCCACGGCCGCCGCCGCCGCCGCCCGCCTCTCGCTCCCGTTACCGAGCGCCGCCGAACAGCCGAACACACTGACCGCAAAAAACACACACACACGAGGCAAAAGACCTAAATGTGGAGAGAGAGGGGGCTTTGGGGCTCCACGGCAGAAGCGGTGAGCGCGGTGCGCGGGCCGCGCTAGGCTGGCCAGGTGGCGGACAGCAGGTGGCTGACCAGGGCGTGAGTCATCGGTCAAGACGACCTGGCCGGGCCGGCGGAGAGCGCGGGGTCGAGGTCAGCGCCGACGACACGGTGGGAGCTGCGTATCGGCAGCGTGCGCGGGTCAGAACCGAGCAGCGGCGTTAGTCTGCCACACCTATGAGCCCACCCAAAGCACAGCGACACCAAAGCAGCGCCCGTGGCAGTGCGGAATCCGACGGGGGGGTTGACCGTTGCACGATATGGCCCATGGCCCGCCCCCCGCTGGTGCAGGCGCCCCGCGGCCCCGCGGCGAGCGCGCGCGTCTCGGCCCCCGGGGGCAGGCTTACAGCTTGCTGAGGGGCTTTGTGTGCAGCCGGTTGGTGGTGGTGGCGGGACCGTCGGCGACACCTGTCGACTTATGTGGCGCGGCCGCGGGGCTGGGCCGGCGTGCACGTGCCCATGTAGGGGCGCCCATGTAGGGCCCCGGCCGTGCCCCGGCCGTGCCCCGGCCCAGGCCGTCGCCGCGCTGCCCCCGTTCAGTCAATCACCCGGGCCGCGGAGTATAAATCGTGTTATGGTCACCTCATCGGCCTCCTCGCGGCGGCGGCGGCGGCGCGGGGGTGGGCGGCAGCATGGTAGCTGGGGAGGGTGCCGCGGGAGGAAGAGGTGAAGCCGACGTGAGGCAATTACAAGGGACGTGACGGCGGCGGCGCGGGCAGCGGGCCGGACCGTGTCGGCGGCAGGGTCGGCCGGTCACTCTGATGCCCGTCGTGGCGCCGCGCCGGCCGCGCGCTCGGGAAAGGAAATGGGCCCCATATCTGACGGCTATCTCCTAAACACTACATTGCGAGCCGCGGCAGCGCCTTACCAGGCCGGGCCGCCGTCCGCTGCAATGGAACGCTGCAACAGACACACACAAACACACACAGGCGGGCGTGCACACACACATGCGCGCGCATGCTGCTTGCGGCGTTCAGGACGTCCGGTCCCCACTGTAAGCCAAGTCGACTACCACCGCGGCCACACTCGCGGGCCGGCGGCGCGCGGGCGGACACGGAGGGGCGTGACTCTTTGGCGACTCCGCGTAGGCCGCCTCGTCGGGCTGCTCGTCCATCCGGCCGGCGCAGCCCGCGCAGCCGGTGCAGTGCGCCCCCCGCCGCGCTCCCCGCGCACTCGCGGGCGACGGCGCCAAAGAGCGCCGCCCGGGCTGGGCTGGGCCGGGCTTGGCCTGCAGTGCGGGGGCCGGCGGCCCCGTCGTCCGGCGCGCCGCCGCTCCGCTCCGCGCCACGCTGTCGCCGTCGCGTCGCCCAGCCCAGCCGCGCCACGCCCCGCCATCCAGGCCGGGGGCCCGGCGCCGTCCAAGGACCTGGACAAGGTTCCGCCGTCGCGCCGGAAACCCTGCGGCCTGGGGCATGGCAGAGCCAAAGCGGCCCGGGCGGGAGCCTCGCGCTGCACCGGCGGAGGCGCCTCGAACCATAAGAAAGGGGAAGAAAAGAGGTTCAAACCAGATCGGAAGGCTTGCTGTAAACAGCAGCGCTCAGGCCCCCGGGTCTCATCCGTGACGCAAAGGCGCACGGCGCCAGGGGCCGGGACAAGGGGGTACGGAGGGGTGGTGGGGCTCTAACCCCTGGACGGGACCCGAGTACATACACCGAGGGGTTACTGTCCAAAGCGGTCGAGTCAAAATTAACTCAGGCTGGGTGCCGAGGTCGCGATGACGCACTTGTGTGCATCGACCAGTGTTTACACGGTAACGTCCTGAGCTCCTCTCTCTGACCTCACAGTGCCTCCTGATCCTGACTCACGGACGCCAGGCGGGCGATGGACGCCCTTCGACTCGGCGGACTCCCCGGTCGCGGCCTTGGTCGGGGGCGTGCGCCGGGGCGCGGCGCGCGTGGCGGCCCCCGCCGGTCCTCGCCCTGGTCCGCCCGCAACCGCGGCAGGCACGGTGGTGTAGGGTCGCGGCAGGGTGACCCGGGAGATAGGTTTATTATTGGTTAACGATTTACTGCGATTTGCGCTTAGGGATTTGTGATTTTCGGTGCAGTATACACTCTGCGATTTCCAATAAGACTTGCGCTACAGTTGCTCATTTTGCGCACTTCGCTTGTAATCCGCAATTAGAAACCGAAATTCGGCTGCCTAAGTCCGACCGGACGCCTAGCTGGCCGGGCGATGATTCTGGCTCAAGAAAATACCCGTCAAAACGATATAAAATGACATCGTTGTGTACATCGTTTCGATGTCACTCTGATCGTTTCGACATCGTCTCGTTATTGGTTCCACAGGGCAGTTCTCACACCAGGTCCTGCCGGCCCGCTTCGATCGGATCGGACCGCAGTCCCCTATCCGCAAATCTAAAATCGTAAATCGCCTACATCTTCCCGGTCTGACTGCACGGCGGGCGCAATGACCGTGCAATGACCGGCCCAGGTCCCAGGTACCCGATTAGGCGAACGCTCATTCTTAATACTTCTCCTATTCAACGTCCTCAGCTGAATCGCACACCTCAGAAATCCCCTCGTCCAGTTCTGCTGCTTCCACCCCTTACCTACACTTTCCCTCTTTCCGGGAAATCCCCGAGCCCGGGGGCTCCAGCAGCCCCGCTTCTCGACCAGGCCACAGCCGGGCCCGTCCTCCCCCCGGGCCGCCCCTCCCCCCGCGCTCATTGAAGACCACGGCCACAACAATGGATTATTGGGTTTTAGTCAAATCCTGGCAATCAGCCGAGGAGAATGGGACTGGCCGCAGGGCAAGGGCAACACGCCTCGTTTCCGAGTTTCCCGCGCCGGACCAGGCCGGGCCGGGCCAGAGCCGCTGCTACGGGGAAAAGATTTCATACAGCGCGCGCGATTCCAGTTGGTGTTTCCAGTATCCGGGCGCGGGATTCACAGAAAACGTCCAGCGCGCTAATTAATGAAGTGATTGTGAGGAGAACGGGCCGGGCGCGTGGGGACGAACGGCCCCTGAACAATCACGGGAACATCGCTACGAAACGGAGCACATTATTTACAAGGAGGAGCGAGAGCCGTGTGTGCTGTGTGGTAGCGCGCCGTATGAGGGTCGAACCCACAATTAAGGAAGGAAAGGGGGCATAGTGCGAAATTATCGGGAACGACGGAAAAAAATCAATCCCTGTGCAATGAGCAATACCGCGTACATACGTTGAATACGCGGTTATTCACACAGTCGCCCAAAAATCGCAAACTCTTTCCCCAGCGACTATAACTCTTTACTGTGGTTCATATTTGAAATTTCGGCCACGGCAGTGAATGAGGAGGAGTCACAAGAGTCGACTTACAGAGGCCAGAATTTTGAACTTTGATCACAATAAACAGTTAGTTTGTTCCTAGCTGTATTGGCATATGAAAGCTTAATGCGACCTTAAGTTTTAACAACCCTTAAGAAATAACAACGGTGTGAAATACGAAACACATGAACAATTGTTTAAAGTTTCAAAATGAACCAGGCGTACAGTAGTACCACAGTGAACAAAAATGATCACCCTTACCTTCTCTAGGCAGGTGGCCCTGCAGCGCGCGACCATCACGGACTCCCCGGCGACGTCGGCGGCGCACTCCTGGTCCTGCTCGGCGCGCACCACTTCCTCGGGGAGCTCCTGGAGCACCTCCGGGGCGAGGTCCGCGAGGCGGCCGTGCTCGCGCTCGCGGTCCTGGTGATGGCGGTGGGGCTCGGCGGCTACCACGAGCACGCCGAGGACGGCGATGACGACGCGGAGGGCGCGCGACGACGCCGTTCCGCTCATGATGCTGCTGATTCTGCCAATAAGGCTCTAGCTCGATGAACGCGATGCCACGACGCGGTGCCCGTACCGTCCGTCCCGTCCGTACTCCGTACCCTCTGCTACGCGTGCAGTGCCGGTCCCCGGTCCGGTGTGGAGTGCCGTGCGGTGCGGTGCGGCTGCGGCACGGCGCGCGGCGCGCAGAGCGAGCTGGGGCAGCAGCCGGCCGGCCGGCGCGGCGGAGCGCCCGGCGGGGAGAGGAGGAGAGGAGAGGGGGGCTCGTCCAGGCTCGGCGTCGGCACGCCGCCGTCCCGGCACCCTGCATGGCCCCGCCCCCTCACCCGAGGGGGGGCTCGTCAGTACACGGGCCACACCCCCGCGGGGCCCCCCTCCTCCGCGACTCCTCCCAACCCCCGCCCCGCTAGTACTACGCACTCGCACCCATTGATAAGAAGGGCGCCCCCAGGACTACTATACACAACCGTCCGTCCTTTGGGGTTGTGAGTTCGCTCGCTCGAAAACGATAGGGTAAAGTACTGTTTGGCGAGCTTTCAGTAGGTGAACGACAAAGTCACGGATGATGATACTTACCTTAGGGACGTGGCGAAAGTCAAAAGGCGTGGGCCACGTTAGCCCGAGCCTAGTGAGCTGGAGGCTGGAGGCTGAAAGTATATTTAAATTAACTCATTGAGAGACAACAACCCAATCATATCTAGGAATTACAAAGAATCTTAAATTGGTCGGTTTTACATGGGCTCTTATTTTGGGTCAACAAGGGGCATTTCTGCTACCGTACCCCGCACCCGTACCGTGATGTCACAACCGAATAGGGTGTTCCAGGCCATGCAAAACGGAAGTAGAAAAATAACATACTTGTGATTTTTTCTGTTTCCGTATTGGCTTTGGTTAGTCAAGCTAATCACGTGCCTCTACCTTTAGGTATGAGAAACTGTCAGTTTCGAACTCCCCTCCTTGTTTGAGAGGTTAGAATAATGCACTCCGGTAAAGCTGAAAAGGAGAAGAATGAGTGGATTAACAAAACGGAAGTCACCATGCTACAGCATAGTGATTTCCGTTTTGTTGTTCCCCACATTCTTTTGCATTTTTCAGCTTTACCGCAATGCTTTATTGGGTGCACCCACTCATACACACTGAACGGGAACCGATAAATCAGTGAGTTTGTTCCTTTTCACTTCTAGTTTAAATAGCCTGGAACACCCTCTTATAGTGCACCTTCAGGGCTCGTTATTAGATTTTTCGTGTTTGTCTTGGCGATTTCAATAGAAATCTCATAGATGAATGTCCAAGGAAGAAATGTATCATACCAACAAGATACAAGCCAGTTTTCTCTTGAGACGAATAACAGGGAAGGGCGGCGGGACCGGTCGCATCTGAAGCGTAGTATAAGGCAGTGTATCATTTATATTTTAAAGAGGTGGGGGGGAAATTGAATGGCCAGCACCACTAACCGTACTCAAAGCGTGTGGGTGCCCACTTGGTCTCAGAGCAAAGCAGTTGCACCTGACATTGAAAACCCCAAGAGAAGCGTCTCACAACCCACAACCCAATGTGTGTGTGTGTGTGTGTTTTTTTTTTTGTTTTTTTTTCTTTGTTTCCCCTAAAATGACTCCTCTCTCTAGGCTAGGCTTCGCAGAGCCAGATGAGTGCAACGTGTATCCGCAGACAGGAGTGGCGAGGGCGATGGGTGGGCGGAGGCAGGCGGTCAGGGAGGAACGCCAGGAAAGTAGTCTTCACGGGGCAGAAATAGGAGCCGCGTGGATGCGAGATGCACTTCACCGCACCCGGCAACAAGCACCAACACCCACCAGCCCACCGCCAGCAACGCCCGCTAAATCTGCTTTCTCTCGCCTCATCGCACGTGACGTCACGATCGACGCAACCCCAATATTTTCGCGTCAAAATATTTTCTTTCGATGTGAGTAAATGCTCAGCCAGCTCAGCGCGGCGCTAAACACGTACAGCCAGGAGGTAAAGGGGGGCGTACAGTAGCGCGGTCTGACCATCCCAGCCCCACCAGCGTGTGTGTGTGTGAGAGAG